>NC_081294.1:37028409-37331439 GCF_030435805.1 Mustela lutreola
TAAAATTGGCTAATTCAGCTTTTAGGTTCAATTTTTTCTGTTATTTTTGTATATCTTCAGATAAAGAATAGAGAAATAACATTGTTATTGTAAAGATTATTAATATTTAAACTTTATCTTAGTTACCAAAATACTAGACTAGATAGAATAAAAATCAGGAGAAAAAAAATGAAAGCAATTATAAATTATCTAGAAACAGTGAAATGTTATCTATATCAATACAGAAGGAAATACAGATTTATGCATGTTTAGTTATGGTACGACATACCATGACACTTATTTTAAAGAGGGGTTTCTAAAATAAATTATATGGGCAATACTTTTTTGTCTGTGCATTGATTTAGTTCGTATTCTAAACAATTTAAAAGTTACCAATCTTTAAAATATTTTACTCATGTTTAATTAACTGAGAAATAATGTAACAGCATCCCATAAGCTAAAATTCAATTTGCAACTGAATTATTACTACTAAGTAAGAATAGTCAATACAGGATTTCTTTGTGGGACATGCTATGTTAACATTTTTAAAGAATTTGTTGTGTCCTGTTGAGGTAATCTAATACACTTGGGCCTTGTAAGAAGGAGCAAGTTGGTATAAATGAAACCTACAGAACTCCTCAGGAGCACTAAGGAAGAAATCTCAAAACTCAAGCCCTAATGACAGAAAGTCAGGAGCGTTATTTTAAGCCTCAAAAATACACCAATATTTTGAGATATTTCCTCACGTATTAAGAAGAAAGCTATCAGAATCAGTTTATTCAGGTAATTGCAAGACTACCAACTCTTCAACTGCTTTTGGAATTACAAAAAAGCAATCAGGGCCGCCTGGGTGGCTCACGTGGTTGAGCTACCCACTCTTGGTTTTGGCTCAGGTCATGATCTCAGGGTGTGAAGTGAGCGGTGGAGGAGAGAGGCTCAGCGGGGAGCCTTCTTGACATTCTTTGCCTCTCCCCTTGCCCCTCCCTGCAACCTCCCCCAACTGCTTGTGCACCTGCGCACTGTCTCTTAAATAAGCAAATAAAATCTTTAAAAAGTAGTCAAATATCATTATATAGCGTATTTACTAAAGTAAACATTTATTCCCCCCCCCCAAAAAAAAACCTATAGAAGTAACCAAGTGATGTTCCTTTATTATCAACAATGTTAAGATCACAGAAGAAACCTAGCTCTAAGAAGTTTGATTTTAGGCAGGGTTCCATCTGCCAAAGCCTCCTAATTAGCTAAAGACGTACTAACTGAATTACTGTCCTGCGTGATAACTGTCCTGTTGCTCTAGATAACATCCTAAAGATGTGGATTGAGCCCATGATGCTAAGCTATAGCAACTACTGACTGACTGACTGAAATCAATGTTATATTGTCTATAGGTTAAATACTGAAACACTGTTTCAGTATTTAACCTATAGACAATATAACATTGATTTCTTTGTTTCTTTTATTTCATTTTCTATCGGGGGTTAGCAATGAACACACTTATTTACTTACAAAGTGTTTCTAACACTTTTAAAGGAAAATATCCTTTATATGGCAAACAAAAAAAAAATGGAAAATGTATTTTCTTTTACAATTGCTTATCAAATCCTTTATCTCCAGTTTATAAGGGATGGCTTAGGAAACCTCTCAGATCCCTTACCAAGATTCTTTACTTCTAAAGGAAGAGAAGCAGATTTCATTCATTACCAGTCCATCTCCGTTCGATTAGGAAGCAAATGAGTAGATATTTCTGAGCTACTTTATCCATAACGAATGCATGGATATTGCCAGTTTCTCCCAGAGAATCACAAAGATAGGAGATGGCTCTGAAAAGAAAAGTGCTAGTCCCTGGAGACCAGAATCCTTGTACCTGTCAGAAAGTTAAATGTGTCTCAGCTGAAGGCAGCTGTTCACTTAGACTTTCAAAAAAGAAATCCTTTTGATGGATTAAAAATATTATCCACACATACACATATATTGCAAAATGTCAAGGGTGTGTGCAAATCAAGGACACATATATGGCTTGCCTTAGCAAAAGTAGAGAAGGAGTTATGGAAAAAAAAATAGATTTCCTGCCAGCATTGGTACATTATTTCCACTATGTTAGTCTGGCCAAACTCAATATTCCCACATTGGTTTTGGCTGAGGCCCTTACTATTACCATGGGAGATATGAAGGGTGTGAACAGACAGCAGCTTCTGGATAATTAGGGGAAGTGGAGAGGTCTTGGATGACATTGATGATTTTAATACACAGCAAGGTTTTGGGTGTATAGCATAATGTAAATCATGTCCAGCAAGAGCTAGAAAGTCACTCAAGGCTAGTTTCTGCTCTATTAAGAGCCACTTATTTTACCTCCATCCATTATGTAAATGTAGGTTTAACGTAATTTTTCTTGTCCTTTGGAAAGAATATGAAAACGTATTTTATTTTTCTACTTTCCTATAACTTAACAATACTACCTATCATTTTAGTTTTTCAGAGTTGCAGAGTGGGGTGGGATTATTTGAAGGTTCTGGGAAAGAAGGAACCTCAGTGAGACAGTGACCATCCCAAAGTTTAACATCAGGACAGTGTGTTTGGTTACCTAAGTCTACTGGCCAAAAGGCACACCAAGGGCTGGAAGATACACTCCTCAGGAGAGCCGATGACACACAGCTGTAAGCCTTCATGGATGTTGGTGAATTCTGGCATGGGACATGGGGCATGTCCTGCAGACCCACAGAGGTGTGAGAAGCACGAAGAACAATAAATGTTATGAAGAGAATTATAACATTAGAACTCATGTTTATGGCACATCTGCAGTTGAGGGCATGAGGTCCAAGTCAGCAAGTACGTCACTGCAATTGTGAGACCACAGGAAAATTAATCCTTTGGTGTGCAATTATCTTCATTGGTTAAAGTGGGGTTGTTTTTTTTTTTTTCTTATAGGGTGGATACTTCTCTTATAGGGTAGATGTGAGTGATTGATGATATCTGTTAAGTGGCTCGCACAGTGCCTGGCACTTATATGCACTCACTAAATAATTGGTAATTGTAAGCACTGGCTATCATTGGATATTACAAAGAAACAATATCCTGCGATAAAAAGTACCCATTATTCAGGACCAGGAGTATTGGCACAAGTTTGGTCTTTGAGTGATTTCAGGCAGTAGCTTACAGATATCTAGTATTTTGTAGCACACATTAAAAAAAAATACATTTAAAAGCAGCACATCATTTAATTGCTCTCTGTCTCTGCCTTCTCCTCTGTAATATTGAAGGAACAGAAGCACCTGCCCTACATACTGTACACACTTGTGGTTATGAACTACAATGAGAACTCTGTAAGCGCCCTATAAATGGCAGTTATACACATGTTAATTATTTTCCCTGTCATTATCAAGAAGTGGTATTGAATAAGGGTCCATGGGAGTATACACACGGTTAGGGGTGAAAGCTTAGTGACTTTACCTAAAACAAATTAAGCTGAGGTTCTGGAGATCCCAATATGCAAACAATATCAAATGAAATTCAGTGATAAAAAAGGAATGGTGGCTTTTTTTTTTTTCAATTAGCTTCAGGTGACCATATCTAAGTGAATTAATTTATATTTACTAAGCACTTAAATGAATTAAATGTATTTATTAAGCACTTATAATATAAATGACACAAGTCAATACCTTTATGTGAGCAGGGGCTGGCACTGTCTTTGCTAAATCATCCTATTTCAATGTCTAGCTTGGAATAGATGAACAGCACTGTTATTTGCTGTGTGGAGGGAAATCCTGAAATGCAAGACATGGACCCTATACTACTCATCTCTCTTTTCAAACATTTATTGAGAAGCTATTATATGACAGGTTGTCTGCTAGACTAGGGAAACAGGCAAACAAGAAATAGATCATTGCATTGACAAGTTAAGAGCTCAGAGAGAGAATTACATGTAGAAAGAGGAGATGAATATGACACAATGTGACAAGTGATATAAGAGCATGAACAAGTGCTATGGGAGACCCACAGATAGAACACTTTACTCTGCCTACATCAGACCAGTTACCTCTGTAAAAAACATCTGGAGAACCACACAAAGCTGCATATAGTTAAGTGATGGAATAGATATTGCAAGAATTCAGAGACTAGAAGTGTATTTCCATTACAGATCTAAGAATATACTACAGAATATCCGCTGCTATTAGGAAAAATCATCTCATACCTGGCCTATGGAGCAAGGAGAAAATAAACATGAAATCTCTCTACGGAAATCTCTTGCTGGGTCAGAGTCTTTGGGGTTCAGGCACCTTGTTCCAAGTTGGTGTTCCACAGACCCCCAAATTAGAGTGTACTGGAAGAAATCTTTTTGATCATACTAAAAGTTCTGAGCATTCACACATTGTTAATGCATTTACAGTTTTAAATCTTTGGTAAGATCAAGCTATGCCAAGACAATAGAAGAACAAGATCTTGCTTCCTGAATAGCAATCCCAACTTTCCGACTACTGAAGACCTTTCAGTCAGTGTAGGAGATTTTGGCTCCTCTTCTGACAGGAGAGGCAACTGAAGACTTTTTTTAAGCTCTTGGCTCACAGCCCTCTCATCTGTCTTTACCCCTATCTTGTCTCCTTGACTTCAGGATCCTCCCCTTGTTGGAATTCTTCCTCTCCAATGTCCCAGTCCTCTACTACCTCTCAGCTACCTCCTCTCTTGCTCGGACCTTAAATTATATTCTACCACCAACACTTCCACACAATTTAAATCTGGATTGTGGACATGCCACTCTGAAAACTGGGCATTACCCTTGATAAGCTCTACTCTTTCACACCCCCCTACCCATTTAATCCGTCGTCAATTCCTATTGGTGCTATGTAAACAATACACCTTGCATCCATCCATTCTCTCCTTCTCTCCAGGCACCACCTTCGGCTAAACCATCGTCAATCACTTAGATGCTATTATACTTGTAACTATAGCTTAACAAACCAGTAACAATCCTAATAAAAATACTAGCAGAGTTAAGCAGATATGCTAAATTTCCTATTAAAAAAGATTAGAGTAAACATAAGATTTATTTACCTTAAGAGAATGTAGCTTAAAAGGAAATGTAAATAAAGCTTAAAGCACCGGAACCAACTCGATGCCCACATTAAACTGACATCATTCACTTTCTCATGACCACGTATGAGCTAATTTATATAAAAAAACAGGTTTAGAGCAAATGATGGCTCTCTGTAAATTCTCTCAAGCCCATCATTCTATGAAAGTAAATCTTAAATTTGTCAAGAAACTTTAGAATCATTTGACTTACTAATTAACATGAATGAATTTGTATATGGAAAAAAGTCTGATGCTCTGAATTTTAATATATGGTGTGCCATGTAAGAACCACGTGACCTTGACTGTTTCACGATGTCTTTTGCGCAAAAGAGGAAATAATTACATCTGACTTCCTTTATCACAGGATTACCACAACCGAAGGCGTTATAATGAATATAAATGAGATTATTCCATGAGTATAATGAGTATAAAATGTCTTTGAACGCTCAACAATACTACCTAAATGCAAAATGTTTAGATTTTTAGGAGGAAAAAATAATTATCGGTAATTGCTAAATCTTGTCTGCGCAAATCACAAAAAGAACACAGCTTCTAGGGAGCACATCTGTGAAACTCTACCTTTAAACGGAGACGCCATCCAAAACTCCCCAGGCACAAAGACCAACCATTTCATAAGAACTCAAGGGATCACAAGAGGAGAGCAAAGGGGAAAAATCCTGCAACAGGATCAATGTTAAGCCAACTGAATCAGCCTGGAAACTGAGGTACAGTGTCATGGCCAGGGTATTCCATGCTGGGGCTTTTGTGACAGTGGAAGGACCTAAGGAAGCATTTCTCTGAGCATCAAGGTTCCCTGAGCCAGCAACAAGGACACAATGCGTAGGGGTTCCCACTGCCTACAGGAAATGTGTATTTGTTGATAATTATCCGCAGTCGTTTCCTACTTTGCAAGAAATCAAAGATAATATTATAGGGAGTCATAGCAAATCACTCATTTAGACCAAAGTCCATATACAAAAATACCTATACTTATATCATCTATATCTCTATTTTTAATTGCTTGAGGGCAAAGCAGAAGTGAAGGCGAAGATTCAGTATGTAACTGGAAGAGTTGGACATTTTGGGTAAGGTTTGTTTCGGTGGGTGAGTAGTTAGTTCAAAACCAAATGTAGAGTAATGGAAAAAGTTTTATAGATTATGGGTCTCAAAGGCAAGCACTGAAAAGAAGTGACTGGAGATGATGGATTGAAAACATGGACTCAATTACCTAGTGACTTGATGGCCTGGAAAGAAAAATCAGAGGGATGGATAAGGGAGTACAGTCATTGGAGGAATCTAATTTGATGTTTAAACGGGGCTTGAGAACCTCAGAGGAGGAGATTATAGTTCTAATTATAGATAATGTTTCACTTCGTTTTAAAAATGAGTCATTGGAAAGGCAGTGAAAAAAAGCCCACACAAAAAACCCTGCATTTACTTGGTCCTCTCCTCTGTGTGGGAATTAGAATCCTAAAGAAAAGGCTAGTAGTATTTCAACAGGCCTTTCTGGCTTCATTCATTTATTTTTCAATCACTCAGGCAACATGCAAATAATTAGTGCACCTTCTAGGTGTGAGTCGAGGAGACTCTTAGAGGTTCAGCTAAAACACAGAAGCACAAATCAAAGCTAAAAACTGTGAACTGTGGTCCATATAGCAAGTGCATAAAGTTCCATATAAACAGAATGCCTTCACAGACCTATCTTACTAATGTATTTGCTTGTAATGAAAAATCATTAATTTAATAAAACAATGCACGCATATTGTTAAAGATATTTAACAGTAAAATGCACATGTGTGTACATACACATTCTTGCCTAAACCCAAGACCTAAGTTCTATACCTTAGAGGTAATCATTTTAATAATTTTCATATTTATATACCATCCTTAAAAGTACTAAGATTCCACTATTCACACTTTTCTGCAACTTGGCTTTTTGTTTTGTTCACAATCTGCATTTGAAACGCTTTCATGTTAGCACAAAACAGCTAAATAATTTGTTTTCAGCTACTTAGTTTTCCATTATGTGACTATGGCATAATTTCTGTGACACTGTGAATGAGTATATGGTTTTTAAAAAATTATCTTATTATTACAGACAATGCTGCATATAAATTCCTGAAATGGAAATTCTGCATATAAATTCCTGAAGTGGAAACCGTGCGCATTTCAGAGTTAGACTGACAGCGCCAAATTTTCATTACGTGTCCAGATCCACATTCCCTCATTTCCAGCAGTTCACTCTTACCAACACGAGGTGTTATAAAACTTTGCAATTCTGTCAAATGCCTAAGTGACAAATCACATCTTTTTTCTTTTTTTTTAAAGATTATTTATTTATTTATTTATTTGACAGACAGAAATTACAAGTAGGGAGAGCCAGGCAGAGAGAGAGGAAGGGAAGCAGGCTCCCTGCTGAGCCGAGAGCCTGATGCGGGGCTCCATCCCAGGACCCTGAGATCATGACCTGAGCCGAAAGCAGAGGCCCAACCCACTGAGCCACCCAGGTGCCCCTAAACCGCATCTTGTTTAGTATGTGTACCTTTAAATATAAGAAATAATGTATGGTTGTTTGTTTTTTAATTAGTCTCTTCCCACAAATTTGACAGCCCTTTCCTTGCCACTGTCCCTCCCAATCATGAGCATGGTGAAGGGCATGGGGGGAGGCAGCCGTCCCAATGCAGACCCCTAACTCTCCATCCGGGCTCTTCAGCAGAGCCCATCCCAGTGGTGACCCCCTCCCTGATGCTCTCCTTTTCCCCCTGGACCTCAGGAGGGTGCGGGGAGTCTGCGCAGATTCCCAGAGGACTCACACTGCATCTGTGGTTTCTCCTGTGCCACTAGAACAGTGACTGCATTATTTTATTTAACAAACACTCATGAAGCACTCCGTGTCACTTGCTGTTCTAGGCTTTCTATAAATGTTAACTCCTCTAATCCTCACAACAATTCAGTGAGCTAGGGACCTTTAGCCACCCTCAGATAGGGACACTGAGAGACCCCGTGGTCAGGAAGTAGCTCACGGTCATAGACCCTGTGATTTTGAACCCAGGCCGTATGTCCCAATCTGTCCCTTGACATCCATCCTGGTGGTCTCCTTCAGAGAGGTGGAGAGATCGAAGAGCGCTGATGGGATCCCCACGGACCACTGGTAACTGCCTTCCCCTTCCTCTGTGCTCCCAATCCTGTCTGAGAATCCCAGGAAGGTTTCTCAGGACCCACATACTCAAATGTAATAAACTGAAAACTTTTCTCTCCTCAGTCCCATGCTGCCACCCCCAAATTTTGGACTCGACTCACTTCTCACACCCTTTTGTACCCCTCTCATTCTAAGAATGGCCATATGAATCATTGTCCAAATAAGGACACTTTAGGGGGAAAAGAGCAGCTATAAATTATACACTGGGCCCACAGGTGTGGGCTGGAAGGGTCCAGGTGAAGGAGCATGCATGGCCTCCCTATTTGTAGCACTTTGCAAAGACAAGAGTATCAGGGGGATATCTCCCGAGGCTTCTCCCTAGGGCGCTGGGCAGAAAAGGCATACCTGGAGTGGCTGGGGCATCCTTAATTTTGGCTTCCTTATTTGGGGCCTCAGGTCCTCCTGATTCAGTGTGTGTTCTGTCCTTCCTTAAATATAGTTTTTATTTCATGGCCAAAAGCCCTGAAGGATCAAAGATGAAGGAGGAGTGAAAAGCCTCCATAAAGCAGAAAACTTTGGAGGCAGGAGGAAAAGTCAAGCCTTTTGGACATGGCAGTTCTGAGATTAAATTCCCACTCTCTCCCTATACTCAGTGTGGCCTTGAGCAAGAGACTTCTTTGAGACTCAGTTTCTCATCTGTAAATGGGGACAATAGTGCCAACACCCAGGGCTGCTATGAAGAGTCAGTGATGTACAGCAAAGGAATGTCAACCAAGTTTTTTTAAAAATAATTTTTATTTTGTTATAAACATAATGTATTATTAGCCCCAGGGGTACAGGTCTGTGAATAGCCAGGTTTACACACTTCACAGCACTCACCATAGCACCTACCCTCCCCAATGTCCATAACCCAACCACCCTCTGCCTACCCCCCTTCCCCTGGCCACCCTCAGTTTGTTTTGTGACATTAAGAGTCTCTTATGGTTTGTCTCCCTCCCGATCCCATCTTGTTTCATTTATTCTTTTCCTACCACCCTAACCCCCCACGTTTCATTGCCACTTCCTCATATCAGGGAGATCATACGATAATTGTCTTTCTCTGATTGACTTATTTTGCTAAGCATAATACCCTCTAGTTCCAACCACGTAGTTGCAAATGGCAAGATTTCATTTCTTTTGATGGCTGCATAGTATTTTATTGTATATATATACCACATCTTCTTTATCCATTCATCTGTTGATGGACATCTAGATTCTTTTGATACTTTGGCTATTGTGGACATTGCTGCTATAAACATTCAGGTGCACATGCCCCTTCAGATCACTATGTTTGTATCTTTAGGGTAAATACCCAGTAGTGCAATTGGTGGGTCATAGGGTATCTCTATTTTCAACTTTTTGAGAAAACTCCATGCTGTTGTCCAGAATGTCAACCAAGTTTTTTATTTCTCTGTAATTTGACTTATCTTTTGGATAGTTTCTTCTTTTTGTTATTTATCTGAAATAAGTCAGAATGTATTAATAGATGTTGCCTTTGTAATATACAGTGGAAATATATTTTACTGACTTAAAATTTATATTTTTACTTGGTTTGATGTTTTTACTTGGGGGATACACAGGAAATATTAATTATGGATTAATTTTATAAATTCCTTTGCTTTATAAAAATTCTGGGTTTGCTTTCACACTCTAAAGAAATTTCCCACAATTGCCTCTACTGTGTTAATGCCACCATTATTCTTTTAATATATTTTAAAAATATTTGGTCTATTTGAAATCATTTTAGTAGGCTTAATGAGGTATAATTAACATTTAATAAACTACATGTATTTTAAGTGTGCCTTTGATAAGGTGGCATATGTAGACACCTGTTAAATAATCACAGTCAAGACAATGGATGTATTCACAACTTTAAAAGTTTCTTCTTGCCCTCTTTTTATTCCTCCTTGCTTTCCAGCCCCACCCACACCATCTCCAGGCAATTACTAATCTAATTGCTATCACTTTAGCTTGGTTTTCACTTTCTAGAATTTTATACAGATAGAGACCATGCAGTATATACTTTTTTGACCTGGTGTTTTTCACAATAGTCACATTGTGACTGAATCATGTAGCTATGTGTATCACTAGCTCATTCTTTTTCATTGTTAAATAGTATTCCACTGTATGAATATACAACAATTTGTTTATCCATTTACTTATTGATGGACATTCCAGTTTTTTTCAGTTACTGGTTATTACAGATAAAAGGTGTGATGGACATTTGTATGCAAGTCTTTGTATGGGTGTATATTTTTGTTTCTGTTGTTAAATCCCTAGGCGTGGAACAGTGGTTAGGTGGGTATGTGTAACTTTTTTTGGAAACTATCACTGTTTTCCTACATGGGTGGGCTTATATTATATATGAGTTTATATTGTTGCCAGCAACACAGGACAGTTTCAGTGGTTCACATACTCACCCTGACTTTGTACTGTCAGTTAAAAACACTTTTACCATTCTGATATCTTTGTGAAAGTATCTCCTTGTAGTATTAATATTTATTGCTGTAATGACCAGTGACATTGTACAACTTTTCATGTGTTTGCAATTTGTTTACCTTTGGTAAAATGTCAGTCCAAGTCTTTTACATATTTTTTATTAAGACTTTTTTTTATTGTTGAGTTTTGTGACTTCTCTATAGATTCCAAATACAAAGTTTTAATATGATATTGAGCAAGTTTTCATGTGTTTGCTATTTGTTTAATTTTGGTAAAATGTCAGTCCAAGTCTTTTCCATATTTTTAAAGACATTTTCTTATTACTGAGTTTTGCAAGTTCACTATAGATTCCAAATACAACTTTTTATCAGATATATGCTTCCCAAATATTTTCTTCCAGTCTGTTTTTCTTAATTTTTATGGAGTCTAATGTGTCATTTTGTTGGATCAGGTTTTTGGTGTTTTAGCTAAGAAATATTTGCCTAACCCAAGGTCACAAAGATTGTTTTTCTTGTTTTATCCTAGAAATTTTAGCTTTAGGCTTTTTATTTAGGTCTATGATTCATTTTGAGTTATTTTTTAAAATATATGTATCAAAGTTTACACATGGATACCTAGTTAGTTAGTCCAGCCCTGTTTTCAAAAAGATTATTCTTTTTCCATTGAGCTCTTTGCTTCTTTATCAGAAATCAGTTGCCATTCTTTGCCTGGGCCTTTTTCTAGAGCCTCAATTCTGTTTCACTACATTTTGTCTATTTTTATCACAATATCATTCTGCCTTATAATGAAACTTGTAATAAAGTAGTGTTAGTTCTTTAACTTTGATCATGATTTTTAAAGCTGTTTATATATTCTGGGCCCTTTGAACCACTGTGTGAATTTTAGATGTGGCTTGCCAATTTCTATGAAAACTTACTAAGATTTTAACTGGGATTGCATTGAACCTATAGATCAATTTGGGGAACACTAACAATACTGAATTTTACAACTCAAGATAATCCAGGTTTGAGAAAAGGTTAACTTCAAAAGTGTGGGTCAGGATATAGGAAATCTACAGGGTAGAATATAGTTTCTGGGGTTGCTTCTTCTTATACTTGAAATCGCCTAGAAAAGGAGTATTTAATGAAATGGAATGGGACAATAACGTAATGAGGACTGCCTTGGGAGAAGTTGTGATAATTGAGGACACTGAGCATGTAAACACGCTCTTCTCACTCCTCTTTCCCTCTGTTCTCCTTCTGTGGGGTCTCTGAGGGCTGAACCCACGTAGACATGGAGGGGTAGCAAGCAAAGATCATTTATTAGGATGATCATATGCATCTTCTCTTTTCGCTTACAGAATTTCTATTATTAAACCATTTTTACCTACTTGGGATGGACTTGTTTCGATTGTATTTTACTCTTTTTATGTGCCCAATCTTATATTTAGGATTTTACTATCAATATCTGTGAATACTATTTGTAATATTCTATAGTTTTTCTTTTTTGGGGCTCTGTTAGATTTTGACATTGACTTTGGAAGACTGGAAATTATGCCTCTTCTATGTATGATCTAAAATTTTTAGGATGACTGACATATTCTTTGGAGGTTTGAAAGAACTGATGAACTGATAAGTGAAATGGTCTGAGACACTTGTTTTTGGTGGTATGAGAATGACTTGTGATTTTCTTAGTTTCTTCTGTAGTAATTTGTTCAGTTTTTTGTTAAATTTTCCCTCTTTGTGTTTTCATAGAAAATTATCCATTTTGCAAAGATGTTTTTTATTTTGTTTCGATTACCAGATTATTCTCAAATCTTCCTCTTAAGTGTTCTTTATAAATTTTCTAATTTAAGTGATTAGCTAGAAGACATAAAAAGTAAAATTTTAAACCTAGTTTTATTAAATAGTTAAATTCTTTTAACTTAAAGAATAAAGCAATGAAATTAATATATACATATTATAAATATGCTCAGAATTCTAAACAATCTCTTTTATTTTATTTATTTATTTTTGAACACTCTTTTAAAAAATGTTTATTGGTCATTTATTTGCTAGTGGTTCTATTTCAAAGATAAAATGGCTTAATGAATTTGTATATATAATATACAAAAATAGATTTCATTGGTTCTAATATTAACTTTTAAACATTGCAACCTCTCTGATATTGTGAAGCATAGCTTAATTAGCAGATTTCTTCTTAATGATGAGTGAAGTAAACATATCTTCCCATTAATAGCACCATAGTTTTTTTTTTTTTTTTAAGATTTTATTTATTTATTTAACAGACAGAGATGACAAGCAGGCAGAGAGGCAAGCAGAGAGAGAAGTGGAAGCTGGCTCCCTGCTGAGCAGAGAGCCTGATGCGGGGCTTGATTCCAGGACTCTGGGACCATGACCTGAGCTGAAGGCAGAGGCTTTAACCCACTGAGCCACCCAGGCGCCCCTAATAGCACCATAGTTTTAATTGCAGTGAAATATGGTATCAGTGTATCAGAAACAGATCTTATATTAAATCTGAGATATAATCTTATGTTAAAATTTAGTTCACTGCTTCTGCAAAAATCATGTATTATTTACAATCTGTTGGACCCTGACATTGGGGACTGTTTTAGTGAGAACTTTTACTATATGTGATTATGTATAATTTAATCAAACTCTTCCTGGATTCTTGAAATAACTTAAGAAATAGTGTGACATGCCAGAAAGATAGCTGTACAGAAAGTCAGGATACATTATTAGCTTGGCTTTGGATAGCTTATTAATACTACTGGCCCATATTCTTTCAGTGGAAAATTGTGAGATTTGACTAGGTGACTAGATCATCCTGGAGCTCCATAAATTCTAATAGTATATGAACCCACTGGTGCTATGAAGCATAGGTTAACTTCATCGTTTCCATTAACAGAATAGGTTATGGATACATTAGAAAGTGAGGTTTGCAATCTCTGCTTGCTATGTTGCCCCTCTTGCAAGCAGGGTTTAGAAATTAAGTGATTGCCTGGATAGAGGTGTGAAACAGGTGGAAGACCTTTTCTGTGAGTTTAGATGGTCTCTAATCTGAAAAACAAAGAGCAGCTTCTTCCAAACCATTATCAGCACTTTCTGCTTGGAGCCCATATTTGCATTAATATGGGTGCTCTAACCACTCTTTGATAGGTGTTAGCTGTATGACATACACATACATATGTGACAGATGTAATCTTGCCTTAAACCTGATTTTATCTCTTTCTTTCCATAGGTCAGAAGTATCAGCATTCAACCTTATTATGCCTGGCAAATGAACAAAGAATAATGATTTAAGCTAAAAGAGTCAAGTCTTAGGTGATGTGGGCATCAGGGCAAAGTCACAGCAGCAAATCCCTTAGTAAGGGTGACTAAGCCCTGCAGGGGGTGATTCAGTGGCAAAACCCCTTGGGACCTTGAGTTCCTTGAGTTTGGAGAGTTTCACTCTTTGGGCTCATTTCAGTTATTGATTTAATAAATGATTATTTTTAGTTGCTAGTTGATTCCTTTATCTAGAAATAATAACAAAATATTATTATAAGTATATTGGTTACATTGAAAAATTTGGTAAAAGATGGGTCCATTGTGAACCCCATTCAAAGTGTTTGTCTCCCCATTTCAAATCAGGGACTTGTTATTGCTTATGTACTTAATGTAAGCTGCTTGGACAGGTACTTGAAAGACCTGAAATGACAGACAAGACATAAACACCACCCTTTAGGTAACTAGAAGACAGAGCACAAGGCAGACTCAGAAGTGTGCCACAAGAGTAATTTAACACCCTGTAGTGTTACAGGAATCCTGAGAAGCTTGTCTGAAGACAACTTCATGGATCATTTGAAGATGTGGCATTTGCATGGCACCTATCGTTGGCACTGTTGGTGCTCGGTCTGGATCCTGGAAGACTTTGACCCTGTCTCTGTGCCTCTCCCCAGCTTCTGTGTTCTTTGGCTTCTTTGACTTCTTTTATGTTTGCCCCTCCCCTTGCCCAGTCCTGGCAATGACTGGTGGTGGAGAGAAAAATTTCTCAAATCAAGACACACTCCAAGGTGTAATTCGTATTCCACAGCTCACCTTGTGGGTCAGGCTGAGGCCGAGACTTTCTGAAATCATGTCTTGCCTGACTTCATCATGTTCCTCCAGTTGCTTAGTGATTTCTTCGGGAGCAGAATGCTTCCTCAATCAACCCCTTGCATCTAGATTCTTGTCAGGTAGTGTTCCTAGGGAAACTGACACTTAAGAGAAAGCATAAAGAATGTAAATTGTGAACACGAGAAAGAAGTTTCTGGGGAGAATAAAGTTGAGGGGTTTTGGTAACTCGTTCACTTGGGCTTAGAGCAGGGAATTGTGGAAGACAACACTGGAAAGATCGCTATGGACTATTATGAGACCTTGAGAGGACCTTGAAATCCACATTAAGAAACTGAGCAAATTTACTATAAAGTGGCCATATTTTTAGGGAAACCCACAAATCACTAAGGATAATAGCTCACTCAGGGATTGAAGGGATTAATAGATACTCACACCATATGAATAAATACACACCTCACTAATTCCAGTGAAGTGCATTCAGGTCAAACCAAGATCATTAAATCTATCTATCTATCTGTTTTTTTTTTTTAAGATTTTATTTATTTATTTGAGAGAGAGGCAGTGAGAGAGAGCATGAGCAAGGAGAAGGTCAGAGAGAAAAGCAGACTCCCCGTCGAGGTAGGAGACCGATGCGGGACTCGATCCTGGGACTCCAGGATCATGACCTGAGCCGAAGGCAGTCTCCAACCAACAGAGCTACCCAGGTGTCCCTATCTATTTGTTTTTAAAGACTTTGTTTATTTACCTGTCAGAGAGGGAGAAAGTACACAAGCATGGGTCCAAGTTGGGGGAGCGGCAGGCAGAGGAGAAGCAGGCTCCTGGCTGAGCAAGGAGCCAGGAATGAGTGAAGGAAGAATGTGGGGAGGGACTCCATCCCAGGACCCTGGGATCATGACCTGAGCCAAAAGCAGACACCTAACCAACTGAGCCACCCAGGCACCTGGAGACCATTATTTTTTTTTTTCTTTTTTTTAAGATTTTTATGTATTTATTTGACACAGAAAGCGCGCACGAGAGAGAACATAAGCAGGGGGAGTGAGAAAGGGAGAAGCAGACAACCCACTAAGCAAGGAGCCTGATACAAGACTCCATTCCAGGACGCTGGGATCATGACCTGAGGCAAAGGCAGACACTTAACTGCTTAACTGACTGAGCCACCCAGGTGCCCCCAAGACCATTAATTTAATTTAATTTAATTTTTTATTTTTTTGGGTTTTTTTTTTTTTTTAGCGATTTTATTTATTTATTTGAGAGAGAGATCACGAGTAGGCAGAAAAGCAGTCAGAAAGAGAGAGGAAGCAGGCTCCCCGCTGAGCAGAGAGCCTGATGTGGGGCTCCATCCCAGGATCCTGAGATCATGAGCTGAGCTGAAGGCAGAGGCTTAACCCGCTGAGCCACCCACGTGCCCCAAGACCATTAATTTTAAACTGTATTTGTTTCTAACAGTGTCATCGCTCACATCTGTCAGGCTGTAGACTTCTTTAAACTGACTTCTCTGAATGACTTGGGTGTATTCTCATTATCGCTATCTCATTATAGCGACTGAAAGCTGAAACATCCTTTTTAGGATTTGAACCTGTGATTTTAGTGATTTTTACAGAGAACACTGGAATTCCCTGCCCCTCCCTTTGTTCTGATATTTCTTTTCCACAATGATGTTTCCTTTACCCAATATCACTAAAAATAAAAATTATTCACTTCATTTGTGCCTTAATTAACTAGATTTACTGTTTTCTAATTTTTTTAAATGTTTATTTCATCACTAAGATTTTCCCATTCTAACTTGACTCTGTGGCCTGGTATTTAAAAATTGGCTCTGATCAAATGTAGACTCTACAAGTTATTGCAACCTGGAGTGATAATACATATTCCTTTATTAGGGAGATGTCAGTAATTCAAAGGATATACTAAAAGTGCCAGATTTGGGGACACCTGGATGGCTCAGTCAGTTAAGCATCTGCCTTTGGCTGAGGCATGATCTCAGCGTCCTGCATTCAAGTCCCACATCAGGCTCCTTGCTCAGCAAGGGAGCCTGCTTCTCTCTCTGCCTGCTGCTTTCCCTACTTGTTCTCTCTCTCTCTGACAAATACATAAATAAATAAATAAGTAAAGTAAATAAATAAAATTAGTAGATAAATAAAATCTTTAAAAAAAAAAAGGAAGAAAGAATGCCAGGTTTGGAAAGTGTAAGAGAATATAGGTTGTATCTTCTGACTGTACTGTTTGACAAGATAAATGAGCTTATAGAACAACTGTAGTACTTTCTGCGAAATCAATAGCGTAACATAACACCGGAATTTAGAATTTTAGAGATTAAACCATTTGGAATCGTTAGAATTCATGAGATTAATACATATGACCGATAAAGCATAATATGGATTGGAAGTACACAATATTTCCACCTGCTGGATTTTCCATGTATTCCACATCTTCTCTCTCTGTTTCAGCCCTTCTTAAAATCCCATGGAAAATTCAAAACTCTTATAACCAGTAATGAACTTCAAATATTGTACCTGGTACAAGAGTAGGTTTGTTGTAGCTACCACACACTGTGATCTATACTGGAGGGAATTAAGTTTTTAGCATTTAAAAAAATAAATGATTTATTATCTTTTAGTTGTAGCTCAACTGCAAATTCTACAAGAATCTCTTTTCCTGATACTAGGAGAGTCATACATTCTATGTATTCTTTTATTTATTTTATTTTTTTTTTAAAGATTTTTTATTTATTTATTTGACAGAGAGAAATCACAAGTAGATGGAGAGGCAGGCAGAGAGAGAGAGAGAGAAGCAGGCTCCCTGCTGAGCAGAGAGCCCGATGCGGGATGGGACTCGATCCCAGGACCCTGAGATCATGACCTGAGCCGAAGGCAGCGGCTTAACCCACTGAGCCACCCAGGTGCCCTCTATGTATTCTTTTAAAGATCTGGTCTTACAATTCACACTTAGTGTTAATTTGGCATTTATTTGCTTCTGTCCACAATGGGACTGTGACTGATTCATTGTTGAGTTCCCAGTAACCTGCAGAGTGGTTGGAATGTGGTTAAGTACACAGGACAATAAACAGAAGCAAATTATATTGTATCCATGTTTCTTGGGTTAAGAACATGACATGTGAATGGAGGGCTGTTAAGGGATCATAATTATCAAATTATAAAATGTACCGTCTAGTGCAATCATTTCTAGAATAATCCATTGAATGCATTTCCTATAGGCTTTTGCAATTTTGGGGAACAAACAAAATTAATTTGAATAAAGTTAATGTTTAAACAGAAGTTTTGTTAAATTCCAACTAGATGTGCACATAGGCATTCATATCCTTTTTGCGTCTTAAAGTTTATCCACATAGAAAAGCTATTTTTATTCTTCAGATCTACACATATTCAGCTCAGAAATGTGGCCTGGTCTTGGCGGGAATGACCAAGAAATGGACAAGAGGAAAGAGTCTGACTCCAAAGTAGTTGCAAGGCTTTTTGTAAGAGGTATGAGAACTTTTTCCATGGAAGTTAATGACCATGAGAAAATCCCTTTTATACCTCAACTCAACTTTTATACTTCTCCACCTTACAACCACCTTTTCATCATCTACCCAGCCTTGCCTCTCCTTTCAGAAAAAGGAATGTGTTTCCTCTCTGAAAGTGGTCCCTCCATTCTGACCTCAGTCCATCAGTGTTCATTCCCCTTGTGTGTTTCCCTTGGCTACTCATTATATCAAGCCCCTTTTAACTCATAAAATTTTCCCCCTCTCTCTTTTTTCAGTATGTTTATATCTTTGTTACTATAACTAAAAATAAAATCCAGCAGTTCCTATAAATGCATGACAAATGTTCAGCCATCCTCATAATTTTATAGGTGCAAATCAAAATGTACAATTTAATGCATACCAGATCATCGAACGTTAAAAACGTTTGGCAACACATAAATTCGACAAGGGACGTCGACTCCCCTTGCAGTGGGAATGGGGATCAGTACAATCTTTGCAGTTAGAAATTCAGCAGTATCTACACACATTTAAAATGCACTTCCAAGTTTAGGAATTTTTCCTACAAAAATACATATTATTGAACAAAGAGTTAATTGTCCTGGTTTGCAATAACAAGAAAAAAGTCATCCAAAAGTACATGTCCAATGATAAGGGATTGGCTGAATATATTATTATCATGCATATAAGAAAATACTATGAAGCTGCTCAGAAAAGCTAAGTGGTGATGTGGAACACTGTCCAAAACACTTGCAGTTTTGTTTTCTTAACCCTTCAAGATGCAAAAATACTATAAACACACACACACACACACACACATACACACACACACACACAGAGCACTTACACAAGCACAGATTTCCAAAGAATACATACAAGTTACCAGAAATTTTTTCAAAAGTAAGACTGGGGCTGTCAAAAGACTTTATTTTCATAAGCTACCTCTTTCTATCATGGTTAAAATTTTTTGCTGTGCTATTTTCTTTTTTTTTTTTTTTTTTAAAGATTTTATTTATTTATCTGACAGAGAGAAATTACAAGTACATTGAGAGGCAGGCAGAGAGAGAGAGAGAGAAGGAAGCAGGCTCCCTGCTGAGCAGAGAGCCCGATGCGGGACTCGATCCCAGGACCCTGAGATCATGACCTGAGCCGAAGGCAGCGGCCCAACCCACTGAGCCACCCAGGCGCCCTGTGCTATTTTCATATACAAAAAAAAAATTATATAACCGAATGAGGTGGGGGTTTGAACTAAAACTAAAATCCTATCATTTAATTTCAGGCTGACACTTTTACTCTTGATATTGTTTATTATTCTGTTCATTGTATAAAATAAAAATAACATTGAAATTAAAAGGATGCCCTCCTTCTTCCCAGTTACCTAGAAATAATCCCGGTTACTATTCCAGCGTCCTCCCCCCCCCCCCCCCCCCCCAGTTTGTCTAGCTCTCCTTGCTCTAGACAGGGCTTCCCCACCTGCCCCAAGGAGGCAGATGCAAGGGGGAAATGTCCTTGGCTCTGGCATTGCCTCTACCCCAAGCCTTCCTGTTCTCATTACCCTGGGCAATTTACCTAATCTCAAACTGCCTCTGTTTACTCTTCAGTTCAGTTGTGACCTCTTTGGATTGTTGTGCAAAAGGGAAAATCCATGCAAATCACAGCAATATCTGGGATACAGTAAGTGTGTCCTCAGCAGAGGCTGTTATCCCTTAGTTGGAGCCAATTTATGTACTTCTCTTCTTATCCTACAATTCTCCAAATGCTCCATCCCTAAAGGGCCTTTCCCTTTGACATTGTCACGCCCTCCATTTCCTATTCTTTTCTTTTCCCACTGCGACCTCACCTTGAAAGATGGTTGCCTTCTGTACTGCTACATCCTTTAACCTACACTCTGCTCTTTATTCTTTGCCACGCAGCTGTTGTCTGCATTATCCTACTACAACTGCCCCCTGCCACCCCGCAACTCTTTCTAAAGGCCCAACATTGTTGCTAAATAAAATGACAACTCCTTAGCTCTATGCAACCTTTTTCCAGCATCTCAAGTGCTCCTGTGGATCTTTTTTGAAGTTTTTTCTTCTCTTGGCTTTCTTGATTATTTTCCCTGCATCTTCAAATGAACCTCCCTCATTCAGTTTCCTCTAAATGTGGCAGACCACATGCTTTTTGACTCACTCTTTCTTTCTTCTTAATGTTTTATCCATTGGCAAGAGCATTCAATCTCAAGGTTTTAGTTTTCAAGGCTTTGAGGATTACTCTCAAAACTTTATACCCCACCATGTGATATCCACAGTTCACACCCCACATTTCCAACTGTCTCTGTTATGTTTCAGTGGAGATAGATGAGAAAATTTTACAAGCATCAATCTTCTTAGGTCGGTACTACATTGTGGTTCTCTATTTTTATAAAGAAAACCCATCTTCTCTGTCACTTAGGATGGAATTCATGGTCATTTTTGACTCTCTCTTTCCTTGCCCCACATCCAACAGGTTGCAAACAACCAGCAATTTTACTTTTCAAAGTGGCTCCATGCTGCTCTCAGAACTTTCCATGGCCATGATCTAAATTGAGATCTTTATGACCAGGCCCTCCAACTGTTTTAAAAGCCTTTGAACTGGTTTCTATGCTTTTAATCTCTTCCTCCTCTTTAAACTTTCCTTAAACACAACTTTTTGAAAAAAATTTTTGTCCCTCAGGTCAATATTATTCAACTATTCACAGACATTTAATGTTTTCTCCACTTCTTAGCGCCCTCCTCTATGGAGACAGTTTTAGAATGATCATTAAGGACATGGGCTTTGAGGCCATCCTTTGCTAAAATACCATTTGCCATAAATACTTTGCATTAGAAATAATTTGCTTTTTTCCTCCTAAAGATATTTATTTATTGAGAAAGAGAAAAAGAGAGAGAGTAAGTGGGAGAAGGGGCAGCGGCAGAAGGAGAGAGAGAATTTCAAGCAGACTCCCCACTGTGAAGCCTTAGGGGGTTGATCCCATGATCCTGAGATCATGACCATGAGGTGGATAGAGAGACTCCCAGGCCCTAGCTAGCCACTGCTCCCCATTGCTCCTGCGGGGGCCAAAGAAAAGACCAAAGGACTATCCCATTTGTTTAAGATATGATAACAAATCATTGCTCCGCTGAGGCAGAAGAAAAAGATCAGATGCCCCTCCTGTTTGATTAAGAAAAGAGAAAGAAACAAGTTCCCTGGCATGATTTACCACTCCCCTGAGACACCTCTGCATAGATTATTCTTCCACATGAAGGGGCCATTTGGCCTTGAGAGACCAGGGAAACGTCCCCTTACCATCCTCCATCACCCGTAACCGTAAAAACTCATCATAACCCTGTCGGGTGCTCAGCCTTTGGGAAATGATCCCGCTGGGCCCGCAGGTGATAATAAAGCTAAGTTTTCCCTGATCTTCCCTGTGCTGTTTGAGTTTCCTCTGTCGCTTCAGAATTTCCGCAAAGAGCAGGGAGTCTGATGCAGAGCTTGACCCCAGGACTGTAAGATCATGACCTGAGCCAAAGGCAGATACTTAACGGACTGAGTAACCCAGGTGTCCCAGGAATAATTTACTTTTAAGTTACTTATGATTATTTACCATTGTTATTTTAGATACTTTAAGTATCAAGGTAAATTGAAAAAGTAAAAATAATCCATTGTTTAAAGTATTTACCTTTGAATGGAACTATAAGGACCAGAAGAAAACATAGGTTCACTTACCAACACAAGAATAACCATGATAAGATTGCCTAATTTTGGGGCGCCTGGGTGGCTCAGTGGGTTAGGCCACTGCCTTCGGCTCAGGTCATGATCTCGGGGTCCTGGGATCGAGCCCGCGTCGGGCTCTCTGCTCAGCAGGGAGCTTGCTTCCTCCTTTCTCTCTCTCTGCCTGCCTCTCTGCCTACTTGTGATCTCTCTCTGTCAAATAAATAAATAAAATCTTAAAAAAAAAAAAAAAGATTGCCTAATTTCATCAAGTAAAAATTTTTAAAAATTAGTATATTGTGTATCCACAAAAATAAACTGGAAAACAATGCAACATACATGAGAGTCAAATAGTTAATATTTTTTATGTAAACATATTATTACAAATTACTTTTTTATTGATTATTTATTATTTTTTACTTTTTAAAAAAGATTTTAGTTATTTGACAGAGAGATCACAAGTAGGCAGAGAGGCAAGCAGAGAGAGAGAGAGAGAGGAGGAAGCAGGCTCCCTGCCTAGCAGAGAGCCTGTTGTGGGACTCGATCCCAGGACCCTGAGATCATGACCCAAGCTGAAGGCAGAGGCTTAACCCACTGAGCAACCCAGGCAGCCCACAAATTACTTTTTTAAAAGATGTTTGCACCCCAGTTTAAAAATAGGGTAGTGGCGTGAACATAGGTCTGGTAAAAGAAAAATGATTAATATCTAACCAATGGATATTCATTTAGGCAATCATAACATTTGTTTTCTATCAAAAATTATATTTAAACCTATTGAGTTAGATTTATTAATAGTCCAGTGTGCCTGAATGTGCAGTACAAATGATTATTGTGTGTGCCACTGAAGAATATATAAATTGGTACAATTTGTTTGAAGTAATGTGTCAATATGGATTTAAAAAGTGTAGCTTTTTTCGTTTATTCAATAAACATTGATCATCAGGCATTGTTTATAGGTACTAGAGGTACAGGAAAAAAGTATACAAAGTTTCAAATAGATACAATGTCAAGGGTAAGAAGTATTTGAAGAAAAGTAAAATTAAATAAAGAAAAAGATATTAAGTTGGGATGTTCTTTGGCTTATGGCGGTTGAGTGTGGACCTGAGTGAAGGAGAAGAAGAATGCACGGGGTTATTTGGAAGAAGACTGCACAAAGAAGGAACAGCTAGAACAAAGCCTCTGAGTGTGTTTGGGATGAAGAAGCGTGTGTTTCTAGACTGTAGGGCACACTGGTGGGAGATAAATTTGGGCAGGTAGCCACAAGCAGGATCTGGTAGGATCTTGTCTAAGATGGTAGTAAAGATGTTGACTTTTTCTGAATATAATGAGAAGCCACTGGGATGTTGATGCATGGGAGTAACATAATGTGATTTCTTTCTTTTTTCTCTTCTTTTCTTTCTTTCTTCTTCTTCTTCTTTTTTTTTTTTTTTTTTTTTTTGAAGGCTGCTGTCTGGAGAATAGATTACGGAAGGATCAAGGCAAGGGTGAATACAAGGGTAAGGAGACAATAATATTTTAGGAATCAGAATCCCTTGGAAACTGTGTTTTAGATACATGGTCCATTTCCTGGTTGATTTATTGAGGTTTTTTAAAAAATAAATTTTCCTCTGTTCTGATATTTTTATTTTAATTAAAAACAGGCAAATCCACTGTCCTTTCTGCTGCATCTTACCACATCTGGAATAATGTTTCAGAGCGCTCTGAGTTTTTTAATAAATGTTTTCTAGAGAGAAGTTACTTAAGAAGTCTTCAGCCTCATTCCTGCAATAAATGAAAACATTTCTCACCAGAATTTTTCAGATAAAGTAGACAAGTTCAGAAGAGGTTAAGAGTCTTCTCCAAAGTCTCAGAGCTACCGGGGGAAAGGAGACCAGATCTAAGCTCACCATTCTCTACTAGTGCTTAGAGAGCTTCCCTTATGAATGACGGAGAATTATACTCAAGAACATGGGGAAGTTTGGTTTCTCAGTTTGAGAGAGGAATCTCGCGTGGAGGGGCTGGGAGTGATGCAGAAGGTTACACAGTCTGTCACTAGCCAACACTGGCTGCTGTTACTTCACATGTCTATCTGCCTCCTCATGATGGCAGAAACCTATTTCCACAGAAGGGATTAGCCCAATTCCTCAGGCAAAACCAAATTTCTTTCTTCAGTCAAAAAAAAAGGACATCCAAAATTTTCTTGGATATCAAATCACTTTGTGAAAAATATTTGATGACTTAAGTGTGAACAAATCAGAAACACATGTTTTCAGTTTCCTGGCAAATAATGATTGCTTTAAAATTAACCTATAGGTGTCAGGTGCAGTTTAGATTTTATTAAGTCTCAAACATTTGGCAAATAGTTCAAGATGTTAGACCCATTGTGCATCTGGATTCATCTAGTCCTGATATAAATTAGATATCGCAAACACGTGTTGAGTTGTGTGGCTTTGATCTGCTTTCAAAAGGGATTGGATTCTCAGGAACTAACTTGCTCTCACAAATAGAAGTTTAGTGTGTGCCTGGATTTTCCTTCTCTTCACTAATATTTTCCATTAACTCATGGGGACAGGGATGAACGTTTGGAAAGCCAGTTTGGGAATGTGGCATGACCAAAGAAATTTCATATTTAAAAATTATTAAAGAAGAATTTTCAGTGATAATCACAAACCTGCTCAGGGCCCTTTTGGAGGTTAACTGTTAGAAAATGTTCTCATTTGAGAAATTATGTATCATATTTTTGTCAATATTCCAATATAGTTGGAATTCATGATCATAGGAAGTAATGAAGCTTCATACACATATAAGAAAATTCCTTCTAATCTTAGTTATTGTGGCTAAAGGGAAAAGAAAAAAAAAATCTCAAGCTCTTAAAGAAAACAGCTTTTTGGATTTTAACTCTCATTGAGATTCTGGTTATAAATTGCATGAAACCAGCATGATTCTGAGTAATGTTATTCAGTCTAAATTGATAATTTTTACAGACACTGGGTAAGCATTATTTAATATAGCATAATTTATTGTCCTATTTTTCCAAAAATTTTAACTTTTTCTTAGGTAATCATATATATGTGTGTATGAATTTTTTCCCCCCACCGGTTCTAATCATCGTAACTTTTCCAGTTTGGTGGGGGGAGGCTATGGTGTGGAAGCAGAAATCACAGGTGTCCAAACTAAAAGGGCCAGCCTCACTCCACAAAACTGTGCTGCATTTCTTTGTCTATAGCTCCAGGGAATCATGGGAAATAGTCTCTTCTTGTGATCCTGTAAGATTGAGCCATTTCCTCTTTAAATCTCAGTGGAACCTAGAAGTGATTTGTCTCTACTTCCATTTTTGTCAGGGAACTTTCAAAGCTATTTAGCTTAATTTTGTGCATAGGTATCCTGGTTTCAAATGATCACATCAATTTTTACTTCATTTTTCATTATTTCAATAGGTTTCTCTTTAAAGGGGGATAAAATATAATAAGGACATATACGATCAACATAAAAAATATAAACAAATTCTGAGACTGGTGGAAGTCTTCAAAACTGCATTACTTAATCATTCTGAGGTACTTCAAGAATTAAGGGAAGGAAAATAAAAATGTCTCATGAATTGGTTAGAAAAAGTGCGTGCAATATCATTTGATTGATTTTCTTTTTCATTGCTTTTTTTTGATGGACATCTGAAGAATTACAAGAAAACAAAAGATATAAGTCTTTGGATTCTTTCTTTCTTTCAAGATTTTATACATTTATTTGAGAGAGAGAGGGCCAGAAAAGGGACAGACAAGCAGGGGGAGTGGGAGAAGGAGAAGCAGGTTTCCCACTGAGCAGGGAGCTCAAGGCAGGGCTCCACTCCAGGACCCTGGGATCATGACCTGAGCAAAAGGCAGATGTTTAAGGACTGAGCCACCCAGGTGCCCTGGATTATTCTTATTTCTATTGCAATAGTATTCTATAAGTATCAATATCTATTTTGAGTGTGGTCTTGGAATATGAAACATATTTACTACATACCATCTAGCAATTTTGTAGCCTCATGCTTATTATTTAACTTCTCTGTGTCTTCGTTTCCTCAATTATAAAGTAGAAGGAATAATGTAACTACCTGAAAAGGTGAGTTCATACATGAAAAGTGAGTAGAACTCTCCCTAGCACATTGTAGGAGCTTAATGTTTTTATTATTATTATTATTATTATTATCAACATCTTTAATATTAATGGGATCTATAATTGAGACTTGGGTGTATAAAATAATCATAGAACACAGACAATATTTGATTGCAGTTAGGTACTATGTTGGAAAGGTCAAACCAGGCTCTGTGTCGGTGAGGAATGGGGTAGAAGCTCACAGAGGAGTCTTAATAGATTTGTGGCTGCAAAGATAGTAGATCCAAATGCTTTTTAAACTTATAACAGGATTTCTATTTTGAAAAGGTAATTGAAAAATGGACTGTAGAGAGGCAAGGATAAAGGCTGGGAGACCAGTCAGGAGGCTATTGCAGTAATGTAACCGAAAGTTAGTATTACAACAAGAGTAGTGATATTGGAGTTAAAGAAAAATTGACATATGGAGTATACACGTTAGAGGTAAAACCTTCATTACTTGTTGGTAGCTTACCTATGCCTAGTGAGAGTGAGGAATTTTAAAAATCAAGCATGAGCTTCCCTTTTCCTTTTCTATGTATTTTTATTTTTTATTAAAAATTTAATTATTATTATTATTATTTGCTTTAGCAATTTGATGGCACATTTTCTGAGGTGAGGAAGACTGAGAGAAAGGTGAGTTTGGGGCCCCTGAGGTAAATGTCCCCAGGAGGTGTTAAGTAGGAGCCTAGACTAGATGTAGAACTGGACGTCACAAGCTTGTAAAAGATTCTTAAAGCCAGGGAAATGAAGCAGATCATAGAGAAATAGGGTGCAGACAGAGAGGAGAAAAGAAATCTAGGACATCCAACTTTGCAAGATTGGGATAAAGAGGAAAAACCCTAGCAGGAAAACACTGAGAATGAAGGATTTGGAGAAAAACCAAGATGGAGTGGATTAAGAGGAGGAATTTTTTTTTTTTTTTTTTTTTAAGAAGCTACCTTCTTTAAAGAGCATATTAAATCCTGTTTCTACCTCTTGCATTACTAAATATTGACTATCTAAGGACCTCTTCTCCATAGTCATTACCCACGTGTCTTACTACCATGCACTGGGGCAGCAGCTCTTCTCATCAGGCTTTGGTAAGACCCGAAAGAGAGTGTTTCAGATAATGACCCTCGGGCTCTCAGTTAAACGTAGCCAGCAATGGTGAAGTTAAGTCTAGGGGTCTTCTGGTTTATGGTCCCTTTGTTCAAGTGTTTTGGATGGAAGACAAGTTTTTATGACCAACAGGTCTTATTCCCCAGTTCTAGGTAGCTAGAACTGTCTTGGCACACAATGCATCTAGAACCTTTCAAGTTCACTCTTAATCCCTACCAGCAGACAGCGTATTTAAGGCAAGGCCAATCAACAAACTTCCGAACTATCCAGTGGTATACCAGCCCATCTTGTAATATTTTGTCCACATTGTGATATAACAGATGTTATATCAGTATATAATAACAGATACTAATACTTTATGACTCCCTGTGATTGCTTGGCATTCAAGGCAGAGAAGTTGTCTTATTCATTTCTATAGCCCGAGCATATAGCCAGCACCTGGCAGAGAGTGGGAACTTAAATCAGCATTTCTTGAATAAGGGAATAAATAAATACCCAATACAAAGTGCTAAGAATGTAGAAACAGAGATAGTAGAAAAAAAACATCTCAGCTTCTATTATGAAAAATTATTACATCACCGTTTATCTATGTCCTCTACAAGATATTGATATGTTTACTATGTTATTATAATTCCAAAGCTTCTTCCTAGGCATCAGTATTCTTACGAAGCTATGAATTTTCTATCATACATTTTCTTTTGCTTCAAGAAAGCTATTTTGCTAATGCAACAAAGCCAGTGAAAGGAACCAAAAGCCAAAACTCTGTAATGCCAACGGTGATGGTAAGGCTGAGCTGTGACATGGTAAATACCATATCTTGTTTAAAAAAAAAAATCCAAATTGATATTTAATAGTCTGATAGTTGTGCCAGGAGCACAGAGCCTGCAGAAGAAACACTTGTAGATTGCAAAGTGATATTTAAAGGAAAATGCAGACGCGATAAGCATTTCCATGTTTGGTATGTTTGCCTTTCAAGAAAAGATGTTGAATAGGCCATTTGATATGTTAGCTGAATGCAGCTGTTTAGATATTTGTTTGGTCTGCTATTGAATTTTTCATTAAAAATATGTGGTTAACAGCAGCCAACCTGATTTGCATGTGTGTGTTTCTGATTTGTTCACCGCTATGCCTCGGTCTCCTACATCTTAATCACACCCAGGCGCCCGCCCCATTACATTACCAGAAGGGGAGTGATGGACATCCTTTGACTCTCTTCATGACCCCCTGATAATCCTGTTTCACACACAGGCTCCCTGCTGTATGAAACACAAAAGCTGCCACTGTAGTTCTTTACTTCCAGTCGATATTCTGACAGACTTGATCTAGCAAATTAGTATGCTGTGGTAGGGGCACGACAAAAGACCCTTTTGACACACTCTGAATCAATACCAAGGCCGACAGAGAGCCATTTCACCGTAGTTCTGTTATTTTTCCCCCTTTTGATGACCCTTTGCTTTTTTTGCCCCCCCCCAGCTTATATGACCTTGTCAGATTTAAAAACATAATGTTAGAAAAGTCATCCTTGCACACACATGTGCATGGGGACACACACGCACACACTCAGATGAGTGCACAAAGACCACAGACAACATGCTAAAATTCACAATAAAAATATCAAAGAGAAGTGCAGCTGGTGGGAAATTCAGGGGCCTTTTTAAAAAATGATCCTTTTTCCTAATAAAAAAGAGAGAAGAAAAGAGGGAAATAATCAGATATTTCAAATAGCTATATATCTTACAAAGTATAGTTTAATTAAACCAGACTGGTTTTTATTTCTAGTTATATCTAGATATTGTTAATTTTCAAATTCTAAAACTTCTTGAAATCAGAAATATGATTCCATTTATTTTGTATTTCAAATTGCTCATTAGTTATATTAATCGAGGTTCCTGAGCATGAGATATTGAAATTTTTGTTGAATTTCTGAGGTTAATACCTTCAAATAATTATAGACAGCAAAATACTATTAAGAAAATAGAAAGTCTCCCTTTATTGATATTTATTGTAACAAAACCCTATTTTTAAAATATCATGCATTTTGGATACAGATATTCCACTTTCCCACAATTATTCGTAATATAAGAAATACCAATATTCTTTTTATGTTATATCTTACTTACCCCATGCCTAATATGACCTTTTCAAATGTTTGTTTTTTGAACTAACATACTTACAAATTTAGTGTAAATGTTATCCTCTATTAAGTTCAATCTAAGTATATCCGAGGTATGTAGGTGTTAGAATGTCATTTTATTTTATCTTGAAGGCATAACTATGTATATTCTAAATATCAATTCACTTAAATGATGTTTACTCACTCTTTACACAGCAAAGAAGAAATTCATGCTCCAAAAATGAACTGTGTTAAAATTGTACCTGCTGTCTTCTTTTCTTATACTGCAACCACAGACACAACAAAATACTTGAAAATATTTCTCAGGGATTAATATGTGCATCCACCAAAGATTAGACCAAATAAAAATTAAGTTAGTTAAAAAAGAAGATGTTTCCAGGCTTAGAAAACACTTTAGAACTCTCTTCTCAAACAGGTGCACAGTTGATTTCTTCCTAATACAGGAGCACAGTTGACTTCTTGTGTTTTCCAGGAAGCATATACACCCTCTGTGGGCATCACCTTCCAGCACAGAAACCTTATTCTCCCAAATAAAACAACTCTGCAGACTCAGCTCAGAATAAGACTACTTTAGTTAATCCTTTCTAGAAACGCTGGCAGAATTATTCAATCTAATTCAAATCCTCGTTCACTTTCCTTCAATGAAACATTCCTGGGATCTCAAGCTAGTGTCCAAAATCACCACAGTTTGGGGGCACTTTGAGTTTCTTTGACTTATCAGTGCCAATATTAGGGCACACTGATGCATGGGCGTTCCTATAGAGGATGGAGTTGGACGATACAACATAATCACAATTTTAATTGTATAAATCCCTTTGTGAAGTCTGTAACAGTAGGACAGTACAATATTGAGATATACGGTATTCACGTTAAGAAAAACTATTGTTTAATAATATTTATTTATTTATTTATTTATTTATTTAGTGTTTTTGTTGTAATTCCAGTTAGTTAACAGTGATTCAATTACTAATTTTTCCCATTTTATTTTATTTTATTTTTTTCAGTGTTCCAGCATTCATTCTTTACGCACCACACCCAGTGCTCCATGCAATATGTGCCCTCCATAATACCCACCAAGCTGTATAGATTTGGGGGAGAATAAATATATGCATATAAATGGTATCTTTCTAGTTTAGATAATTAGTTAAGAGACAAAAAATAGACAAAAATAAGAAAAATGGTTTTTGTAAGATGCTGTGTCTATAAGACACAATATACACGATTCTTCCAAATGGATGAATTAGGGAAAACCGAGGAGGTTTTTGTGATATCTGTGGTTTCATGTCCAAGAAAATCACATCAATTCAGTAGTCTTTCTGGGTTTTGACTTTCCCAACGCAATGTACACACACACACACACACACACACACACACACACACACACAATGACTAGACTATAGAAAGACTATAACTGCTCTACCCTTAGAGGAGATGATGAGATTCTCCTTGAGAGAGCCAAACTTTAACTTCAGATATTGAAATCCAATTACCTGAAGGAAGACAGACAACACAGAGGGTAATATAAAGAAGGGGAAGAGTATCTGTTTAATTACGATCCAGACAAAAGATCTCCATCGTGATAAAGATCCCTATGGTTTTATTACCGTTTTTTTTTTTTTTTTCTTTCTCTCTCTGTACTAGAAGTTAGTCGTTGGTGCTGTTTGTTTCCTGGTTCTCTCCAATGCTAGTCCTTCCTCATGCCTCTGGACTTGACTTTTTCCCTTGAATACTCTTGCACTATTTTATCTAATTCTTAGGCCTTACCTAATAGGAAAACCTGTAGTCCAGCCTAATTTATGCCCCGCCCCTAAGAAGTTTCTTCTTTAGAAAATAATCTTTTGCAAATTTGTCTCATTTTTATTTCTGCAGTTTTCATCCTGAAACTTCATATTTTGCCTGTGGGCTTCAAGGAAATAAGAAGTGGAGGAGCCCCCAGGAAAGGTGTCATTTACTTGGGCATGGGATATTGTGTTTTTGGATGTCCTAATTCATCCTGTACAACTCGTTTTGCTAAACATCTCATGCTATAGCAAAACCCAATGACTTCCATGAGGTGGCTTGTTAATGTTTGATCACTGGAAATGATGTTTAGGTTTTATAAAATAGCCTTTTAAGTTAAACTGTTATGTGTTTTCTCTATCTATACAAACCATTATTTGCACACGATTTTGAGGCATTTCCTCTTATTCAAAATAAGAGAAACGTTCAAAGTTAAAATTCTTGAGTCCTATATACTCCATACTAAGGAAAATACCTGTGTAAAATTTGAGCATTGTAAGACATGAACACTATTTTCTTAAAAATAAATCATTATAACCTGGTATGAGATTTGAAATAGTAAATGAGTTAAACGTGGGAAGTATTTCTTTATTCATTTTAATGTGAGTACCAATGTTCTTAGGACCTAACTCCTGATTATTTAGTAACATTTTATCCATTTTTTCCTAGATAAGAGCTTTTACTTTTTCAAATATTGTCTACCTCTTGATGACTTCCTTTCTTCCAAGGGCCTTGCACCCATGTTAAACAAGTAGAGGTACAGAAAAACAACTCAAAGCAGTCACCTGTGTAGTTTTTAAAAATGATCTTTTTATTCCACAATTTTTGATACAGTTAAAACATAGAAATGTTAAGGTGGATGACTAGATAATTTATAAAAAGACTGAAAGAACCTAATACAAAACAAATAAGACTTGTCAGAGATTTTTAAGCCTGTGTTCAAGTAATTAGCATGAAATAACATAATTTCCAGGGAATGAAAACAATTAGTAAGAACAAATTATCATTGGTGGGGAAAGAAAGCCAAACAAAAGAAAAATAGAAAAAGGTGATACCAGAATGCATACTTAGAAGGCTTGTAACCTTCTTGCTAATGATTTCTAAATGATGGTTTTGTATTTATTCTTCTTGTGCTGGTATTTTAGATCTTTTTCCTTCAAAATATCTCTAACTTATGGAGCGATTACAAATGAGGAAAAATGTCACTAAAATGACTTCTACCTTCCTGGCTTTAAGAATTGGGATAATGTGACAAGAGAGAATCTCAATGTTGAATACTAGTACCAAATTTATTATTATCCTGGTAATAGCTTCATGAATCTTTTAGAAACGAAAAAGGTAAAATCAAGAACATACTTGTGGAGATATTCTACTTTCAAATGAGGCAAATCTGGTTTGACTGGAGTACAATTTGCTGGAGTTAACCCCCAGAGATCCCTCATAAGAAAGATAGGAAACTATTTCTATGAGCTGTATGAGTGCGAGCGAGGGGAGGGTATCTCTAGTCTACCAGCATCTCTAGTCTACCAGCTCTGCTCTTGATCTTGTGAGTCTCTGTCTGCATTACAAGCAGTGGTTAAATCACATGGTGGCTTAGTTCAGCCAGGGATGTCATTTGGCCTGGCTGTGTGCTGTGGGGAGGGCAGGTAAGTGATAGTGCTTGGTGGTCTTGGCTGGAACTACAACATGTTTTCTTTCAAATGTGACAGCACTGTGTCATGTGTCATGCTCATACACAAAAGAGACATAAAAAAGAGCCCCAGTCTTGGAAACAAAGAGGGTGGGGGTTCTCCTGGGGAGCTGTCCTAAGAGAAAGAGAGTTCATTCTTCTGCTGGCTCTTACTCCCTTTGGAACCAAGGAAGTTCTCTAAGGTCTCTGAAGATGCTAGAGAAAATTCTGGATAAAGCGAAGCATAATGGGCCTTACTGAAATTTCTCCTTAGGAAGATGGCCGGCAATTTTGATCAGTGTGTTCTTACTGTGAAGAAGAAGGGCTAAATTAGAAGCATGATGAAGTCAGGCTCTTCATTCTACACAAACAGGTGCCAGTGTGGAGTGTGTTGTCCTGGGTCTCACAGGCCAGCCCAGGTAATTGTCCTCATCTTTGACCCCCCGGGGTTAAGGTACCTGTGTGGACCACCCCTTCCCCTTGCTTCACTGTATTAGAGAGAGGGAGAGGGAAAAACGGGAAAAGAGGTTTGCCTTATTTTGGTGGGCTAATCCATGTTTCCCCTCCCTATCAATTACCATGAAAATGGTATCTATTATGACTGCATCGAGAAGTACTGAGTAGGGGAATTCTTTTTCAACAAGCATTTTCCATTCTTAAGCAGCATATCAATAACTGTGCAAGTAAAGTATGACTAATTTCTCTTTTAGAATCTGGAATTCATCACTTAGACAAAATCTTTCTTCTCCTTGGATCCACAGCCTTATCCATCTCAACGGTGTTGTACTATATACTGTACTATATACAGTCTAGTAACATCTTTCAAGTTACTAGACTGTATATAGTTTGTGGCTTTCTTGAACCTAGCATCAAATTATAGAACACTATTGTAGCGTAAAAAGCACTCGCTGAGATTAATTGATCTATCTGTGAGGTTAACTAATTCTTGCAGTGTCCTGGAAGAATCTGAAAGTATACAATGTAATTGAATGACATTTCATCCTTTTAGGATTGAAGTTTGCTGAGAAAGGTGAGTGTTATTAAAATTAACGTTATTAAAATTAAATTTGCACATTTAAAGATGTGGCTTTCATTATCACCTGTCTCCACTTGCTTTCTTTATCCCTAAGGTTTAACTCCCTTTTCTTCTCTTGTCCCTCTTCACTAGGTTCCACACTCTTACAACCTTTAAGACAACCTCAGTGCAAGAGCCTGGAACGTCAGTGTTTCTAAACATTCAGGCACATATTGCTAAGCAGATGCTGTACAGTTCAATTCCTTCCAAACTGAATCCAGCATGCAAAGCTAGAAATAATCTCTTCCTTCTGCTCAGACTCCAAACATCTGAGAAGTCATCTTCTCTCTTCCTTACTGCCCAATCTGTGCAGTGTGCAAATCCTATTCATATTATGTTTCATACCTTTTATGTCTGTTTCTGCATCTCTAGTCTACCAGCTCTGCTCTTGATCAGCAACTTTTTACTATCAAGATGAGTATTTTAATAGTCCCCTAATGGTTTTTTCCTCTGTTTTCCACACTGATAACAAGATTATTTTACTATTCTTGTCTTATCTTGTTATTTTCCCATGTAAAAACCTTCAATGAGTGATTGTGGGAGAAGAATGAAGTTTTCACAGCTCTTTGTCATTTAATCTCACCTGCTTTATCACCCACACTCCTTATGTGAATGTGCATCTCGCTCTCTAATACTCCTAAGACATAAACCCAACAAGATACTCACTCTTTTTGACAAAACCCACACCCTCTTGCTTGCAGTACTCTGTAAGCACACAGTCAATTACCAATGGCTTTCTCACTTCAAAGTTCATTACCTCCTCCCTGAAGACTTTAAAAATTCTATCATTTTATCCCTTTCTTAGAAGACGTTCTGTCTTAACGTTGGCATTAAGAGGAAACTTATCACTCTCCCTAAGTCATTTCCTAATTTTGTATTATGCAGTGTAGTCATCAAAATTGAATTGTTCTCCTGCAAGCATTTAAGTCGAAGAAAAAAGAAAAACTTGAGGGGTGCCTGGGTGGCTCAGCCAGGTAAGCGTCCAACTCTGGGTTTCAGCTCAGGTCCTGATATCAGAGCTGTGAGATGGAGCCTGGCTTTGAGCCTCACATGGAGCTCTGGTCTCGGTGGGGAGTCTGCCTGAGATTCTCTCTCCCTCTCCCTGAGCCCCTCTCCATACCTTCCCTATAATAATAAATAAAAATTAAAAAAAAAAAAAAGAAAAATTTAAATGAGACATGTCAGAGAATAAACTGAATCCTATATTTCTCATAATTCTTTCTCTCCCTAAGTCAATACCATAATTCAACTCCTTCCCCTCCTCCTGCTAAGTCCATTTATACTCTTCTGATATCCTTCCTCTTTTTTCCTAGTCAACCATACTAAATTTTACCTAAACTTTTAGGTCATAGTTCTCTAGTATCTATTGGTTCCTTCCCCCAAACCTTCCCTGGCTTCTTGCTATTTTTCAGTTTCTAAAAATCACATGCTGAAAGAAAATATGTGCACATGAGTTTTCTGTTTTGTTTCGCTTTGTTTTAATTGAGGTATAAATGACTTATAAAATCTTATCAGTTTCAGATATACAACATAATCATTAGATATGTGTATGTGTTGTGCAATGATTGGCACAGTAACTCTAGGTAACATCTCTCTCTATACACAAAGTTTTTTTTTCCCCTTGGGATGAGGACTTGCAAGAGTTACTTTCTTCGCTGTGTAACAACTGTTGTGTTGGTTGGGTATTGTTTTGTTTTGTTTTGTTTTTTTCAGTTCCTAGATGTCATGTCCACAAAGATTTAATCTTTCTTGGATTTTACTTATAGGATAAGTCAAGATGTGGTAGACTATTCTGCAGTAATTTGGTGACAGGCACCAGAAGCCAGGGCATTTTAGTTTTTAGGGAAACTTTCTCCTGACCAAATAGGATTAAGACAGTTTAAAAATATGATTCATTTGGATTTCCTTTTTTCTTTCAGACACCTGTTTATAGTGCTTATTTTGTCTAGGTGAAAAACATATGATTCACCGTCAGAAAAAAAAATCATTTAGTTTATGTCTGGTGTAATTTTTTTATTTTTTTATTTTTTTTTAATTTTAAAGGGTTAGAATTTCTCAATGAAAAACTGTTTCCAGAAACTAAAACATAAGGAAGAACTGATTGCTGGACTACAACATTTTGCTCTCCAGTCAGTGAAACCTGATACTATCTAAAGCTTATAGAAATGTGTTACTTTGTCTACCAAGGCAAGGCTCTGCTAAATACAACCCCACAGCCTTTTCCAGGACACTGCTGAGCAGAAAACAGGTTCAAATGACCTGACTGCAGTACTACATGTTAAGCGTGACTTCGCAGGATGAACTGGTCGAATGAATATTTGATTTCTTATTTATCTTCTCCTAAATGGAGAAGGGCCACACTCCTAGTCTAGGCAAACATTCACTGTGTCTCCCAAACACTATTCCTGTGCTATTTTAAAAGCTTTGTCATTTTTTTTTTTTAAAGACTATTTATTTGAGAGAGAGAGAGAGAGAGAAAGAATGAACAGAAGGAGGGGCAGAAGGAGAGGGAGAAAGAGGCTCCCAGCTGAGCAAGAAGCCGGACTTGGGGCTCGATCCCAGGACCCTGAGATCGTGACCTGAGCTGAAGGGAGATGCTTAACCAGCTGAGCCACCCAGGCACCTTAAAGGCTTTGTTTTTTATTATTGGAAATAAAGACTTGGTTCAAAAATGCTTTTTCTCTTGGTATTTATTTTATTTAAAAATATGATTGTTGCTTTTTCTGAATAAGAAGATTACATATAGAAAACGACTTTGGTTGCCTACAGACTACCTTCCACTCTCCTTCCTTCCTGAAAAGAACTTTTTTTTTTTTTTTTTAGTATGTACTCCCTTTCTCTTAAGCCGTGTATCTCAGGGCAATCTGACTTCACCCTTGGTGTGGAGTCAGGTCTGATGGGTTTAGGTTTATCCCACTCTGCTAACATGAGCTGAGGAATGAGAATGTGAGAACATTCCAGTGAGATGGAGGGAGGCATTGCCGAGCTTGTGGGAAGTTGTTTTTTGTTTGTTTGTTTGTTTTTTCTTTTCACTTCAGGGAAAGAGAACCAGATGTTTTTCTTCTTCCTTGGGATATGTTCACAAGTATGTGATATTCCTGGAACATTGGTCCTGCTATCTGCCTCAGGGTAAGAACAAAAGCAAACATGACAGAGAACGGGGATGACATGACCAGCTCTTGGGTGACACGCTTCAGCTGTTGACTCAACTATGAGCCCAACCCCTGAATTTACTGCTCACGTGAGCAGTATGCATTTTCTTGGTGTTCAAACTATTTGTACTAGTGCGTGCCTCACAGTTGAAAATATCCGAAGTGATGCAAAGGTGCACACCATCCAAGCCCTCAAGAAATACATGAAGAGTCCAGGGCAATCTTTTCTCCAGAGCCCACCTCAATGCCAGCTTCTATCGAAAGAAGAAATGTCTTGAAGACTTTAAGGTTTCAGCCCCTTTTTTGTGGTATGCAAATCCACACTGCTACCATTGCCCCCAACATCTGGTAAACTGCCGCTAGTAAGAGCTAACATTTTAACAGGGAAAGCGAATAGAAACCAAAGTGTTTCAACTCTGAGATATAAAAGAGCAGCTGGGAGAGAAGGACAAGCCCAAGAGTGGCGTTACTGGCCTCTGATTCACCTGCAGGCAAACTTGCTGTCGCCATATGCTTACATGCTGCTTTAGGTAGCATTTTACGTTCCAGTAAACAAACACTGTCCTTTATGGTGTGACTACCACATTCATTCAACATGTCTTTGCTGGGGGCAGGAGATATTTTAGCCCTGATGGGAAAGAGACTTCCCAGACATGTTTTGCAAGCACAGAGCTACCAGCGCAGGGTGAAGAGAGGATAGGACTGTGCAATCAGCATGGGGAGGATCCCCAAGGTGGTGCAGATAACAAGGCCCCACTGCCTGTTTTTGAAAGTGATACTAGGTTTAGGAGAGACACAGAATGTTCTAGGCGGTAGAACCGAGGATGCTCACCAGGACTCACGGGCTCCTTACTAAGTCAATTTTTTTTCCTCTGTTTTGGGGTTTTTGTTTGTTTGTTTTTGTGTTTTAGAGAGAAAAAAAGACAAAGAGCGGGGAGTGGGGAGAGAGAAGCTTAAGCAGGCTCCATGTCTAGCACAGAACCTGACGCAGGGCTCGATCTCACAACCCTGAGATCATGACCTGAGCTGAAATCAAGAGTTGGATGATTAACTGATTGAGCCATTCAGGCGCCCCCATTAAGACACTTCTGCTGCAGCTGGCCCTTCCGGATGCCATCTTGTTGGGCATCCCTCAATACCAACAATTTTTATCTACATTTGAATGCTGTTGATTTATGTTATAAGCTGCTAATACCTGGGGGAAATGCTGAACAGTGGCCTCTTTCTGGAGATGTTATTTCCCTGGCCTTCTCTAACACAGTCCATACCTATAATCCTTGGCAATGGCCCAAGGCCAGAATGAGTTTCTCATGCCTACTGAAGTTTGAGCCCTTGCTAATGAAGAAGACCCTTAGAATTTTCTGAAACTTGGCTCATAATCCTGGACTGTTTCTATTCATTGAAAATCCTCTTCTTTAAAGCTACTCAGTAATCACAGGCATGGATGGGAAAAGTTCGGATGGTCACAGCCATTCTTCTATGTACTATGAAATCTATCATAATAATAAATAGTAGTACTATTACACATAAACACAAGCATTTGTGTATTGAGCATTTGATACAGCCCAGACACAAACTGATTTATTACTATGTCGTTTCATTTTCACAATTGCTCTCTGTGGTAAGTGGTATTATTTTACCTACATTACAGATGATAAAACCGAGGCATAGTGAAAGTAAATAACTTTCCTAAGACCATATAGCCTCTTCTTTCCAGACCCTAGAGGGACAGGGGGCCAACAAAAGTTCATAGATAACTTCAGTTCTATACCCTAAGGGAGAACTCGATCGCTGTTCAATTTCTTAGGTATTGGAGCCACAAGGATGAAGAAGGACAACATGAGATAAGCAAATTTGAAAATCCGTATAACTTGTTGCCTTGCCCTTAAAGAAATCTCAATCCATTCAGGAAGACAGAGTATTTAAACAGGAAAGAGTTAACAACAATACCAAGTGATGTGTTATTTGGCTAAATACATTATCTCACAAAGTGATTTACAGTAGGATGTCTGCTTGTGAAAGGTGCCCATACTTCATCTTTGAATGAATGGGCCCAAGAGGAGGCATCCAGACACATTAACTAAAGTGACTCCCTTCTACAGTGTCAGAATAAGCAATATCTAAGAAATTTGATAAATAATGTTTGAAATAGATTGGCACCAGAAGACCCTGGACATCTCAGGATTCATTTTCTAAGGATGCATTTCCCATATTTCTCAAAAGTGACAGAGATAAATAATGAAAGATACTTGCATAGGATAGAAGTGTAAAATCAGATACATGCACTCCCCCCATGCTCTCTCATGCCTGTTCTCCTCTCTCAGTGCGGGGAGGCCTTCTCCCCCTCTCTTCCATCTGCTGAAATTCATCTCATCTAGCTCAAATAACAGATCTAACAGTAACAGATCTAATAAGTTTACCTCAGAGAACTCTTCCTCCCTTGGAGTCTCCTCAACCTTCATGTTTCTGTAATGGCTCCTAATACTTTCTAATGTCAGAGTGATTTTCCCACCTCCCATTACATAACCTGAACGTCTCGATCCTTATTTTCCCAGCTTCCTTTGCAGCTAGAGCTCAGGCACGTGCCATGGATCCAGCCAATAAGATGGCCCTGCTCCAAGTTTTGAGCCAGGATATAGTGATGTGGGGGCATCTGGGCAGCTCAGTCGGTTAAGCGTCTGCTTTGGGCTCAGGTCATGATCCCAGAGTCCTGAGATCAAGCAAGCCCTGTATTGGGCGCCCTGGTCAGAGGGGAGCCTGCCTCTCCCTCTGCCTCTGCCAACCCCCCTGCTTGTGATTTCTTCGTCTCTTTCTCTGTCAAATAAATAAGTAAAATCTTTTTTAAAAAATAAAAATAAAAATAAATAAATAAGAATTAGTTACGGTAGAGACTCTTCTCTGGAGGAAGTGTGGTGGTGGCAGAAGTGACACCCATTCCATGGGAGCCACTGGAGGTTTCCCAGTCATGGAGCTCCTGGTTAGGGACCACTATGTTGGCAGGACACTGCATGTTCTGTGGCCAGGACAGTGGCAGTTGTGTGTGTCTTCATGGTACCATTTTATAGCATGATTTAGCTCTACCTCTGGCTGATCCTAGCTTTCTTACCTCTCTAACTTGATTGCTCTCCAGCCTTCCCACACTTTGAAATCTTCTCACTACCTTTTCAAAGAATTCCTTAACAGCTCAAATGCACCAGAGATAGTTTCTATTACTTTCTACTTGGAACCCTGGCAGGTACATTCACTTAGGCCATTGTTCCTTTGTTCTGCTCTTAGTAAAGAAGGAAGTTGTTAAATACTACCATATGTAGGATAACTTTTATAACCGCAAGAACTGGTGCTGGGCCAGTTATCTGTCACTAATAGAAAACTTCATGGGTTGTTTGGATAAGAGCGGGTTATATGTTGGAATCAATATACCCATAAATCTATATCATACTTACCTTATCTTATGTCCATGATTCCTCTCCACCTAAAAAATGGGCAAAATGGCCAAATGATTGCCAAGTCAGCCACAATCAACATTTTCCAATTAGATGTTGGAGAGGAAAGTACGTCATCTTTTTTACTCGTAACCATTTAAAGCTTGATAATATGGGTAATTTTTCCTCCTTACTAAAACTACTCTGAGTCTCTTGACACTACTGAGTTGCATATTAATGCAAGAGATTTAAAAAATAACTTGTTAAAAGAACAAATGTCATACCTTGTTATAGTGTTCACACTACCATCATTTGCAGCATTCCTGATAGTACAGCCTACCATTTACATCATGATTATTCTTTTTAGAAGCATTCCTAAATCATCTTACTCAATCCTTTAAAAAAAAGTCCATGAAGCAGTGGCTTATAAGTCACAGGTCTAGAAGTTATTGTATTCTTGCTTTTTAAAGATTATATTTTCTAGGTTAAGTAACTAGCTTCAAGTCATCCAAATTAGTTAGTGAAAAGCCAGAACTAGGCTCAGTTTTTTGACCCTGAGAAAGTTGCACTTATCAGATTTAAAGGATTGGAATGAGCTCATCAGTCAATCAATGTGTCAGGCAAGTATTTTTCTAAGCCTCTGCAGGGTCCTTAACATTGTCCTAACCCCTGCCACTTGAGATATAGAAAAAAACATTGAACATGTTCTCTGCCTACGAATATCTTACTCTTGAAATTATTTCCTCTGTAAAGAACCCAAGCAAGACATAAAGCTGGGGGAATGCAGGGGGAAAAAATGAGAGAGAAAATATCTTATTTCTGAAAAGAGAGTAAAGATAGGGATGAGTATCAGCAAGTTCCATCCTTTTCCCGAGTGTGTAATGCACAAAAGCTTTAAATGTGGCAGCAGAAGGAGCCCAGTCAGAGCACATAGGAATTTGGAAGATTCTACTTCATCACCCTTTTCTTTGTATTATCTTCTCGACTTCCTCTTCCTTCTTCCCCATATCTAATACTCCCTGCATTCCATCAGACCCTAGGAAACTGTTTTCCAACCTTATTTACAGTAAGTTGTTAATGATTAATAATGGTTTAACATGCTACCTGTCCCAGCAGAGCCTTCAAAACCTTTATGAAGAAGATGAATTCCATGGGACTAGGAAGCATCTTGTTAGCTGATGAAGGGAATACATCAGGAACAGAGGATCTTTCATCAGCTTTTAAATTAATACCACTATACTTAATGTTGACTTTTTTAATATTTCAATTTTTTGCATGTATATGGAAAGATCTGTTACGTTACAGATATATTTTTGTCACCTCTATGAAAAATTTGATAGATTACCCAACAGAGTAAAAGAAAATAATGTTGAAATAATAATAGTCATAGCAACAAAATCTCAGGAACAACACAATGTGGTGGAAAAAATACACAGAGTGTGTAGTGAGTTTGATGGTGGTCTTGCCCCAGAGGACATGTCAGTATCCTAACCCCCGGAACCTGTGAATGTGATCTTAATTGGAAAAACTGTCTTTGTAGATATAATCAACTTGAGATGGTTTAGGTGGTTTCTAAATTGAGGGGCTGGTGTCCTCTGAAAAGACATCAGATCAAGGGGAGATATCAGAAAGAGAGAAGGATATGCAAAGTAGAAAAAGAGATTGGAGCCCTTAGCCATAAGCCAAAGAATGCTTGCAATCACCTCAAGATTTGAGGGAGAGAGAGAGGGAGAGAGATAGAGCATGAGCAGGGGAAGAAGGGGAGGGAGAATCAGGCTCCCTGCAGAATAGAGACCCTGATGCAGGACTTGATCCCAAGACTCTCAGATCATGACCTGAGCCGAAGGCAGATGTTTAACCCACTGAGCCACTCAGGGGCCCCCTATAATGTTTTACATTTTAATAAGTCTTCTTTCATAACTGTGCAAAGATGAATTTAAAGCAGATGATTTAGAGATAAAGGCGTAGGGGAAAAGAAAAATGCACTGTTGCATTTAATTATTTATCTAAAATCTTTCACACCTCTGCTATGTCGAGGCACTTTCTTGCATATGGGGTATACAGAGATAAAGTTGCTTGACCAAAGTTGTTAGTTGACGTATCATGCCCAGTACCCAGCAATATCCCTTCTCTTTCTTCCTGGTAATCACATGGCAGACAAAATTAAAAGTTAAACTTTCTGATCCCTGATGCCACTACATTTGGCCACATAACCAGCTTGCTAGGAAGAACGCCCGTGTAGCACTGATGTGCATGTTGGACCATGAAGTGACTATGAGCGTTGAAAGTCACACAAGACAGCAGCAACAGGATGTGAAGATGCAGAGCCCATCACACTGATGCAGTGTATCAGCCCAGACCCCATTATGTCCAGATTCTTAACGGATAGAGATGAATATCTTCTGCTTCTACTTCATATCATCATTATTTAATGTATTTATGTCACTTTCAGCACGATCTTTTGGTTAATGGCAAATCAAAGTCTGCCTCTCTGCTTCTTCTTTGAATAGACCCTTTCTCCTCCCCATTCATTGGGTATCTACTGAAGACACCTGCATATGCACCTTCAGTCTTCTTCTTGTTTCTCCTTGGCTCTATTCTTTTTGATCCAGTCTGCATTTCTGTGTCCCTGAGCACACTCTTTTATTAGTGATCAAACTTGCAGCTGCCAACTGTTAGAGACTGAAATGTAGGCTTTGCTTCCAGCAGGCACATCAGGGCCCGTGACTTATCCCCCAAATGGATTCTAGGCCAGCTTTGTTCTTGCTTACTGTGATGAACGTTCCATGGTGTTGTTGAACTGCCCCAAGTCAGAAGCTAATGGAGTTGATTTGGAGCTTTGACGCCATTGTCTCCTGTCGCTGGTTTAGTGACTAGCTATTTTACTGGTATAGAAATAAATTCTTGGTCTTCCTGAAGACATTGCCAGGTTTGAAAGGAAGAAAGGAAATATAGTTTCATGGCAAACTATTTGTGAAAAACTGTGCATATGAATAAATAGTTTGACTCCAAAACTAAGTGTCCCTGACCATTTTTATTGATCCGGAGAGAAACTGGCAAACTGGGGAGAAAAAAAAACAGGAGAAACTGGCAAATGACTGTTAGCTATTGCTGCGGTCAAGGATTCTAACAGAAAGTACAAATTACAGGATCCATACTTGTCTCTAATAGTCACAAAGGGAAAAGCGATGTTTGCCCCACACCTTACCTAGAGAATTTCTCTTTCCCATGTTAGGGTCTGTAGATTGTTTAATGATCACATGTATCAGTTTTCCCATGCTCAAAAATGAAAGAATAATATCTCTGTTTATATGCTGATATATGATATATATATCATGTGTGTACATATATGTGCATATACAGATAAATATGTATGAAATGACCAGGTTTTTTCATGGTATAATTTGTTCTTTAAATATTATTCTTGCTTTTAAAATGAAAGAGTCAACATACTCAGATATTTCCTTTTTTAATCCATCTCCCCATTACAATACAATAAATATAACAAAATGTTTGCATACCCTTCCATGTTTATGCACTCATAAAAGTTCTCTGGCTGAACTTTGGCCTTTCTGATTTGAATTCTATCCAACCAATCATGTTTATTAAACAAAAAAGTAACAACACTCAAAAACTCCATGGTCTCAACATTTCTTTGGTTTTAGTTCTTATCTCATTTATCTCTTTCTGGAATGTAGCCAATTGCTCATGTAGTCAATTTTTTCTCTGACACATTCATGGATTTAGAAGTTTCCCTAATTTCTCAATCTTAAGAATCCCTTTCCCAAGTGCTTCATTTTTTTCCCCTTCCCCTTTCCTTTCTCCTAAAGGAAATTTAACTTTGTGATTGTTGTTCTGGTACATTCAGATCTTCTGTTAACATGTTCATTCATACTCACATCCTAGCTTCTTCAGTCTTAAAAATTTTATTTGTAGGGCACCTGGATGGCTCAGAGAGTTAAGCATCCAAATCTTGATCTTGGCTGCTTGGGGCTTGCATGATCTTGGCTGGTGTCGTGATCCTGGGGTCGTAGGATTGAGCCCCATGTGAGGCTCTCAGCTCTGCATTGCCTCTACTTGACAGTCTTCTCCCTCCCCCTCTACTCACACACACTCTCTCTAAAATACATAAATAAATCTTTAAAAAAAATTTATTTTACCAGAAGTTGGTCAAATAAGACAATGGTGTCCTAATTCTATTTTCTGCCACCTATCCATATTTCATTCCCTGTGTTCCTTCATCGGCTGCCAAGTTTTATCTTCTATTTTACCATCTTCTTCATCACTTCCTTTCATAGATGGTCTTTCCATTTTCAAAAATATTTTCTCTTCAAGGAGAAAATTCCCTTCTGTATAGTTTTCAAAATACATGGGAGACATACATACTTAGTTAAAAGCCAACAACAACAAAGTACCTAGCACAAAATCTGTTGATTCAGCCTTGCTTAGTTTTCTAATGGGGACATAAACTTCCAACAGCTTTGCTTTGGCTTCTATTTCTCTCACTGTCGTTCCTGATTATAGCTACATTGTCTTCTTTTTAAAATATATTGTATTTATTCTGGGACATCCATTTCTTCTCCATTATCAATTTTATAGTATTTCTCTTTATCTCACATTTGTGTGTTTTAATATTTTGTTTTGTTCAGTTTTGCCCAGTGTCTTCTAGTATAACTGTTATATTTTTGAAATTCATGCTTTTGCTTATAAGGCTATTTGTAGAAACTATGCTTGCATTTAGCCTACAAATCACCATCCATTGATGATAATCATCTTTTTTTTTCTAAAATATGAAACGAATTATTTTAAGATTGGTGTGTCTGTTGACTACACATACAATAGAGATCTACATAAATAGCCAATACACTTTTATCCTCCTGACATATTAATGTTTCCTCAACTAACTGAATGTAAGGATACTAATCATATCAATATATGATCCTTATATAATTTATTCATCTCAGAGGGAAAAAGAAAATCTTCATAATCCCCTACCTCTAGTCTTGGACTTATCTCCAGCTCTCAATTTGGTCTATCAAATGGTGCTTGTTTTCTATTCTTTTCATCATATTTTTGCATTCTGTTCTACCAGCTGATATACCTTTACATCTTTCAGTAAGACCCACTCAGAATGTTTTTCATGGAGTTTTATATTCACTGTCCTAAGTTTTGTTATCCCTATTCTCCCCTTTAACAAACATATCTTTACCAACTTTCCACTTTTCATTATACTTTTCCTTTCACTTTAATCAATTACCTTCAACCATGTCCTACTTAAAGATATTGTGATAAGGACCAAAAGAAATGCAAAGATACCCCAGGTACAGATTTTGTCTTTAAGATTTAATGATCTTATGGGGATCCTGAGTGGCTCAGTGGGTTAAGCCTCTGCCTTCAGCTCAGGTCATGATCTCAGGGTCCTGGGATCAAGCCCCACATCGAGCTCTCTCTCTGCTTGGTGGGGAGCCTACCCCCCCCGCCCCCGCCTGCTTTTCTACCTACTTGTGATCTCTCTCTGTGTCAAAAAAATAAATAAATAAAGCTTTAAAAACTAAAAAAAGAAAAAAAAAGATCTTATGATCTTGTAACCATCCTTAGGTACAAATATTTGAGAAAGATCATCCATGCATAACTAAAACAAGTTAGAGTGTTGCCAATACCGTAAGTCTTTCCAGTTCAATTACTGCCAGGATTGGACAACCACACACAGCTCCCAGGCAGCAATCCCCTTCAATGGAGAAGCTTGAGGGATCAGACTGACTACCTACGTAATAGAAAAGTTGTGCTCAAAACACTAGTAGCAGACATCTCTGAGGTTGTCAGCTGGAGGAACACTTCCTCTAACTAGCTGCTTCCCACCGTTCATTTCTTGAGTAGTGATGCTTGCTACTAAGTTATCTGTTTTATTGTCCTTTGACTGATGATGGGTACCCTGAAATTAGCCCATAACATTTCTTGATACACTATACTCCCATCTCTTCTTCCTCCCCTTCATGATCTTCCTGTTATAAATTCTGCACTGTGAATAGCAACCCTCTCTTTCTTCACTTCTGTAAGTGAGCTCTCTTCCCAGTCGGTATCATTCACTTGCAGATGCAGCTGACTTGATATGCAGAACACTGTTATCTAAATAGCAAGTATTGTTTATTTCCATTTAATAGTAAGGATACTTGAGATCAGTGTGAGTCACTTATACATTGAGATTCATTGAAATGCATTGAGTCTCTTTTACATCAAGTGTATTTTAGAAAGCTGAAATAGATCACTAGGCAGATGATACATACATACATACATACACACACATACATACATACATTATTAATTCTCCCAACAACCCTGTGAGGTATTACTGTCTCCATTTTTTACAGATGAAGAAAAGGAGACTCATATGTTCACAACTAACATTTACTAAATAGGCACTGTAGCAGATATTGTTACCCACACTATTGAATTTAAAACTCAACAGTAGGACGATGTGGAAAATATTGGTATTCCCATTTTATAGAGCAGGAAGTGGAGATTCAGAGATACCATGAAATTTGCTTGATGTAAACCTTTTATATTACTTTCACAATTTTTGCTCTTTCATTTTCTTTATTCCTTTTTCTTAAAATTCCAGTTAGCTTACTATTTTATTTTATGCATTGAATAAATTTTTCTGCTGTATTTTCTCTCATTGTCCTCATCTATTTGGCTCTAAGTTCTGGAAAATTTCTTCAACTTTGTCTTTTACACTCTATATTGGGCTTCTTATATTGTGAATTCTTTTTTTATTTCCTCAAATCTTTTATTGTTTCTGATGTCTTATTTTTCAATAACATCTTCTTCTTTAAGGCTATACTATATCTTAAATCTTTGTGTGGATATTAATTTAGGATTTGAAAATTTCCTGAATCATCTGGTATCATTCTAATTAGTTGCCTTTTCTGAATCATCTGGTATCTTTCTAATTAGTTGCCTTATATATTTATTTGGACCTTTTTTTTCATGATGTCAATTTTCCTCAAATTTTGTTCATCTTGTTTTCTCTTTTGTTATGGATTTTTGCCCAATAACTATTGATTATCTATCATATATAGAATGAAGACCTAGACTAATTAATGACGGTAACCAGTATGACCTCTCTTTTCTATGACCTAGGTATCACTCTGATCCTACAAGCCCTCTCACTGGAGGGGATGGCGGCCTGGTAGTTCTGGATGTGGACAATGTCACTTCCTAAACTTCTCTTTAGGGAGTTCCAATATGGAGAAAACCCTTTTAATGCTAGAATGAGAAAGTTTCATCTCTGGGGTCACAGCAACCTCACCAAAAGTGCCAGGTTCCATTTCTTTAGAGAACAGTTATCCAGATCCAACCTGGGGTAAACACAGGATAGCCAATTGGTTTAGGTAAAAGGCAGTGGAAGAAAAGATACAGAGCTGACTAGAGCACCTGCTCTGGAAATAGTACTTCTTTTTGCTGGACTACCCATTCCTGATCTCCATATTTGCTGAGGAAAACTGTGGACTTTCTCAGGGATCCTGTTGGAAAGACATGTTTTCACATATGGAGCAAGACTTAGACTAGAAAGACTAGACTTTGGATTTCTCTAATTTTATTCAATAAGTTATACTCCTTCACTTGATTCTTTTATAGGAAATTTGTGGGTGCTCTCCTCTTTAATAATGACTCCCATCCCATTTCCTGCACCTATTTCTTTTTAAATTTCTTGCTGCCATTTTGATCAAGTGTTGGAAAAGATGGAAGGTTAAACCTTGAGTTCATCTTCATCTTAATTCTGGCTTAAATCGAATTTAAGAGGACAATAGGTGAAAGTTGGAAGTCAATGGAAAAAGTGCATACTTTTGGCCTAAACCATTGGAGAGTTCAAGATTTTGAATAAAGGAGCAAGAGGGTCATGGTTGTAGAAGGTCATTCCAGAGTCTTGAATTAAAGGACTATAGCTCTGATAGATGAACTTAGACAAAATTATTTTTAACAAATAACATATACCAACACTTTAAAGGAAAATATTCTAAGATTATTTTCCCTCAAGTCTGTGTTATTTGGGAGTAGAGACAATGTCCTCCTAATCAATTTTCTGTACATGACATAAATGTTTATTCTTCTGAACCTTGTTGTTTTGTGAATATTTATGCAAATCCCCGGGTGTACTTTAAATTACTACATAAAAGGCAAGAGGCTCATAAGCATCTTCAGGAATCCCAGCTGAGGTAAAGCTTGTCAAAAGGTGTGCCAAAAATAAGCTAAGGTTGTTATTTTTTCTCCCTATGTAGATAGGGTTTACACTGCACAGTTCAAAATTGCTTTCTATTACCAAAATAAGATGATTGCTGAAAATTTTTGATACATCTTTACATTTTAACAATGACAAAGACTCTACAGTGTATAACATCTTCAGGCAATATTGAATCAAACTGACTATTTTTAGGTAAAGATTTACATGCCTGTTAGTAACAAATTAACACCAATCTCTTCCCCAGTACTACTCTTGAACACACCGATTTTACTCGAATCCTGAAAAAAGGTCCGGGCAGACTCATGCAAAATTTTTTGGCCTTGTTTTGTGAGAATCATAGGAAAGTGGACTAAAGCGGTCATCACGCATCACAGCAATCAAGTTAGATTGCAAGGTACCCTATTGTAGAGAAAGATTTGAAATGATAATTGCAATGCTTTGTAATGGTATTTGTTGTGTATTTTATTAATATTTTTCTTTCAGGTAATTTTTTCTTTTTACATGGAGTCAGCAAGTTGATACCCATCAATCAGACATTCTCAGGATCTTTAAGGTCAGAAAAATGCCATAAGAAGGTTAACTTTGGCATAGAAGATTCTATAGTTCCCCAATGAAAATCAATCAGTGTTCTTTTTTTTTTTTTAATACTACATGAGAGCCACGTTCATAGCAGACACAAAAAAATTGATAAATGGGTGACTCAAATAAAAGAGTGACTTATTAGTGGAGAAGAATCTACACTGTCATTAGAAATGGTTAGATTGGTCCCAAAATAATTATTTCTTTATAGTGTTTCCTGGGGGGGGGTTAAAGCTAAAAATGAAAATAATTGCTAGTTTCTTTGACATTTAATTCTCAATCAATCATTATCTTACAGTAGCAACATTTTAATTCAGTTGCTTCATAAAATTAGAAATTTCACACAATGGAACTCACAAAATATTGATTTTCTGACTTGATTTATCATTTTCCTTCCTAAATGCATTTTATTCTTACAGTCTCTCAGTTGAAGGCATCACTGTCCACACAGGAGACTTTCAGGTTAGACCTGGACATCAACCCTGTCCCGTCTGGCTCTCTTTCTCACAATTCATTTGCTGGCCCCACAAATACTTATTGTGCCACATACTGTTTCAGGCAATGGGTTTGGCAGTGATCAGAATCAACAATATCTCTAGTCTCACAAAGCTTGCTTCTAGGAGAAGATACAATAGATATGCCAGATGATCAGTGGAGAGAGGTATTATGGTAAAAAACAAACAAGAGGGGCACCTGGGTGGCTCAGTGGGTTAAAGCCTTTGCCTACGGTTCAGGTCATGATCCCAGGGTCCTGGGATCGAGCCCTGCATCCGGCTCTCTGCTCAGCAGGGAGTCTGCTTCTCCCTTTCTCTCTGCCTTCCTCTCTGCCTACTTGTGATCTCAGTCAAATAAATAAATAAAATCTTAAAAAAAAAAAAAAAAGAAAGAAACAAGAAACAAGAAAAAGGGTGGAAAGCTATAGAACTTCATCCCGTTCTCTTCCTGCCATGAAGGGAGGGAAGCTATTCTTCATCCTAGCTCAAAGCACGGCAGTAAGAACCTTCTTATTTTATCACATCTGCCCTCACTGATGTTTAAATAGTCTACCCAAAAGGATAGACCTCCTCAATTTCTTCCTTAAATTCTTCAAATCTCCCTGTAACCTTAAAAAAAAAAAAAAATCTTTAGCTCCCTCCCATAGCATGCTGGCCCTCTGTGATCATGCCACTGTATCTATTTCCAGCTTTATAACTCCATCCAGGCCTCTCTGTTCCCTAGTGTGACTTTCTAGCAATTCCTACAGTAGACTACCAGATATGTTTTGTTTCCAGGCAATAATAATAGTAGCTAATATGTTGCAGTGTTTACCACTTAACTGCTGTGCCCACTGCATAAGAGGTTGTCCCTACTCCTTCACCTGCCGTATCTCTTTGTTCTGTCATACTTTTATCCAGGAACCCTTCTGTGATTTCTCCATTTCTCCTGCTATATTAAATGCATCTTAATTTCCTAATGTTACAGGGTTTTATGTCCCCTTAGTGCCTACAGTTCTTGGTCACTCTGTTGCCAGGAATGAAGAGGTAGACCAGACGACGAAGAGTGGTGGGCAACAAAGCCAAATTTATTGAGCAATAGGACAAAGATCCCAGAAGGGAGGGGGAACCCCAGAGGGTTGGTCCCTGAGTTTCTAAGTTTAGGGGTTTTCATGAACTCCTTTGTGAAAATTTCTTAAGCAATTAGGGTTGCTGAGTCCTGCCAATCAGAGCTTTGGTCATGTATCTGTCTAATTATTAGGTTAATGTCTCTGTGACGATGGTCTTTTTTTTTTTTTTTCTGACATCTGGGAGCTTAGGTCTTAACTTCCCCTTGTCCATGATATTGACAAATGCTTGTGGTTAATTGTCTTATTTTAAGAGGTTTTGCAGAAGTCATTTCTGCAAGGGCTGCAAAGTTGAATGTCAATGCAGCCCTATCTAAGCTGTGGGACAGGATATCAGTGCTGTTTTGTGTTAGCAGTCCTGGCTCCATATTTTCTTGTTGGGGACACTGGCCCTGACTACCTAACTGTCCCACTAACTCCACACAGTAAGCTTCCATAATGCCTAATGTTTATCTCAGCCACTCCATTTGCCATATTTTATTGAAATAATCTTTTGTGACCCTTTTACTCTTACTGGGAGATGCTTGAGAGTAGGGCCATGTTTCCTTTGTTCTGTCTCCTCAATGTCTAGCACAGTGCTCAGTCCAAATTAGGAATGCAAGTCATATTTGTTAGATGGAGAAGGAAGGAAGGAGTCAGTGACATTTGGGTATCGATAATCTAGGCATTAAGAAAGTTCTGAAATATAGGGCTTTTGAGCAGGAGGCAAGGCAAGGAGAAGGAAAGTATTTGGGAGCTCTGAAATAATTATAATACCCCAAAGCCATGCAGTAAATACAAGAAAAGTAAATGCTATAACACCAAGCCATCAATAACCCTCACTTTATTGATGAATAAAAGCAGACATAAGGAAAGCACTTTACAAATAAGATAATAAATATCTAAGTGATTACTTGAAAGGTAGAAACCTTTAGAGAACAGCTTTATGTATAAGGCAATACCTATGGCAAAATGCAAAAGATATCTGGGCAGGAGAGTAATCCAGGGTAGGACTGGAATGAAAGATGGGGCCTGAATTAGATTCAGGGATGTCCAGATCACGGAGAGACTGAGATGGGCTTGTTCAGACAAGAGGGACAATGCTAGTAAGGGCTTAAAGGAAGGAGCCAACAGAAGCAGTGGAAGGGGGAAGATTAGAAACCAAAACAGAAGGCTGGATAGAAACTGGCAGCAAATAAGCATTTCTTTTGTAACATTTTCCCATAGAACAAGCTGTAGGCATAGAGGCATAGAGGGAGCTGGGTTTCTCAAGGGAGTCTATTTTTTTTTTTTTTTTTTTTAATTTGTTGATTTGAGAGAGAGTGAGAAAGAGAGAGAACACAGGCAGGGGCGAGTGGCAGAGGCAGAGGGAAAAGCAAGCTCTACACTCAGCAGGGAGCCCCATGCGGGACTGGATCCCAGGAACCAGGGATCATGACCTGAGCTGAAGGTAGATGCTTAACCTACTGATCCAGCCAGGTGCCTCCCCCGTGTATGTATTGGGCAATACGTCCACAGTCTTAAAGGCAACATACTAATGAAAGGGAAGCCATGAGCCCATGTAACATGGGGTATAAATATTCGTCCTGATTTATTTGTAAATAACACAATTATAGTAAGAATATTAATGCCTCAGTTTATAGTGCAAGTCTCTTAGCCTTTGTAATTCAGAAGTTAGTTTGTTCAAGGCAATTCAGATAAAAATTACGCTCAAATATCTAATGATGAAGAGGTATAAATCTCATATTCATAAAATTATTTCAAATAATGTTTATCCCAGGTGCTGAGAATATACAAGTGAAATAGACATGTATAGAAAAAACTGGAAACAGAGGGTTGGGTAAATAACCTGTAGTAAGCAGAGGAGTGAAATTCCATCCAGCAATGGACATGGACTCCCACCACTTGTAACAAGCTGGATAACCATCACCTACACATCTAACCGAGTAATGTTTTAAAAAATTATTAAGGAATACACTCGGTTCCATTTTAGTTACATAAATGTCTGAAACAAGAAAATGTGGTAAATGTTATTTACAGATGAATAAATGAAGAAAAGTATTGAAATTAGGCTACTTGTTACCTGTTGAAGGAAGGAGGCAGATTCAATAATAGATTTCTGGAGAATTTAAAGGTTTTGATTACGTTCTACCTTTAACTGGTGGTAGATAAATGGTGCTTATTTTACCTTTTTTTAAACTATACATTACTCACACATACTGTATAGAATGTGTGTATGATATATAATGTATATCACTGTCTTCATGTATATGCAACAAGGTTCACATTTTTTTTAGACGATGTAACACTTTTTAATCTAAGAAAAAATTCTGTGAGTTGGCTCCTGAGTGAATCAGAAGTTTCAAAGTGTGTGTTACATATGCTAGGTCTCTGCCTGTACCCAATGGGCCAAGTGAACTGTCACAAAGCTCCCAGCATTGTTCCTGTCAGCTGGCAATGGATACCGCTCACCGCAGCCGACTTTTCCACCTAGAAATCCGTGCCAATTGTTAACACGGGTGAAGTGAGCCAATTGCTTGAGGCCAGGTTTTATTAAATTTATATTAAAATGTAGCCTTGAACAGATGATTGGGGAATTAAGGAAATAAAAAGGACAAACCAAAAATACCAAAAGGAATTTTGGATATTTTAAAGCCAGTGCTTTTATTTTAGAACGTAAACCTTTATTCAGAATGACTGGAAATCAAAAGCCTATTTGAGTACACATCATTTCTGGCAATTGTATAATTCATAAATAGACAAATGGCTTATGAAACATGGTGGAAAAAAATGGACTCCCAAGGAGGTATCATCCATGCCAAGTTTACTGCTGAGATCATAAACCAGTGACAATAGGGGTTAATAATAGAAATGTTGGTAGTCCTCTACTTATAATAGAACGAACAGCACTGCTATAATTACAATTTTCTTGTTATATAGAAATGAATCAATATCCAAGTAGAGAGAGGATAAAAATGTCTTCAATAATTTGCACTGCTCTTCAAAAGAATTGGCTTCTTAGGTCTGCAAGTCAATTGTATCATTCAAAATTATTACAAGGCTATTTATCAAATAGTGTAAATTAAAATTTGTTTTGACCTTTTGAAAGCTATTTTATGTGATTTTCACAAGAGACCGAATAATCATGCACAATTTCCTTTTCTTTACCAAGTTATTTTAAAAAAGAATCAATATGTTATTTCAGCAGATATTTAGAAGAATCAACTCTTTATGTGATCTTTTGCTTAGTTACACTGATACCAAGACAAATTATATATGGATGTGCCTTGCCGGGCTAGTTATTAATTAGGTCCAGGGAAACATCTGATTAGTGATTGTGGCAATAACTCATATACCTTACATGGACTGTTATTATTTCCAAGAAAAATAATAGCCAATCTGATAGGACACCAATAGAACTCTGTTAGGATTTACTCTATAGGGTGAAAATCTGGGGATATGCAAAATGAAAACTTTGCATTTTCCACGTAACCAGGACTTAAACTCATTTATAAAAAACTTGGAACATGGTCTAAGTTAAACCAATAACAAGTCTAAATTCTGTGTGGTGCTTTGTTTTTTGTTTTCTTTATTACTTTGATAAACTCTGTTTACAGGGGAAACCTGGCATGAAAGACTGCTAAAATTTTGCTCTAAATAAATCTTTTGAGAGATGAATTATATTCTAAAACCTACTTGCAAACCTACATAATGAATTTGATCAGGTGGAGTTTAAAGTTGAAGAAGGAAGCAAATTCTGAGTTTTTGTATATTTCTGATTTTTTCCCCCTCCAATGAGTATTTCATTACCATTTTCAGATGCAGCAAACCTTTGAGAATAATGATGATTGATGTTCTGTGTTTTTTGGTTTTTTTTTTTCTGTTTACTCCTTGATCTGATGAGCTGATTTTTTTCCTTTCTCTATTCATCTGTTAGGTTTCTGCCCTATGAGTCCCCTCTCATCTTCGGCTTGCTCATTAGTTCCATTCTCTGTTGGCCACCAACTCTACTCCCAGGAGTCCTGGCTCCCTACTGAACAGCTCTGTGAGAGAAGAGGTGGGACTCAGTTTCTCTGGAAGTCTTTTCACTAATTCCCAAGAGCCTCAGGTAGTTCATGTCGAAATAAATGTGAGAACTCTCAAAAAGTCCCTAAAATTCCATTCTACTTGCAAACAATGTCCCGACCACATGGCTAATAATAATACGAAAAGAAAGATAAACAGTGCTCTTGGGCACCAGATACTCATCTATGTGTTTTTGGGTTTCAGCTCCTTTAATCTTCTCACAACCCCATAAAATATGTACTATTTCTGTTTTTGTTTTACGGATATGGAAATTGAGACCTGAGACTTTTTTAAAGTATTTTTCCCAAGGGCTTGTCTTCTCCAGCACCCAATCATGTAGCCATTTTTAAGCTTCTCCAAATATGTTTTCATTAATCTGCTTAAATATTAAATAAAATGAATGAAAGAAGCCACTACCCTTTCCAAACTCCAATACAACTGTTTTTGTCTTCCTGAAATGCTTGTCTATATTGAATCATGAATAGTTAGAGCTTCTATCTCTTCGTGATCTACATCATTTTCCAGTTTTAAGTTCTTCCCTGCAGATAGCATTCAGCTTGGCCAAATCTGTCTTGGTATCTCTGTAAGTGACACATTACTATTTATGGTCTAACACAAATTTACTATCTTGCCAAATTCTCAAATTTGACTCTGGAAAATATCAACTTCCTGACATTCTCCTTCAGCTGCACTTTTGAGGAATTTCCTTATAAATTTGAAAGAAGTAAAGATGCTACCATCTTTTATGTGTACTTTTTCCTACCACCAAGCTGAGAGGGGTTCCCTTTGTTCACTGTTTTTTAATACCAAAATGCTGTTAATTAATCTTTCATGAAATTGTTAATATTTGTTTCTTTATCCCTGCTTCTAAAAATCTATTTGTTGGCTTAGTTACAAACTCTTACTCTTTGTATATATTTATATAGAACTTTGGGCTTCTTTGTTCACACACTTATATAGTTATATTAAGATTCTTATACTATTAATAGATTCCTACTAATATTATGCATGTTCTGTCATTAATAATATCTTGTAATTAACTTTTATGAGACTGACCCTTATCATATTCTTTGTATTTGAGGGTTCTATAGGCAGGTATTGTGTCTTCCAAATTTTTATGTATTCTGTAGTAACTAGCTAAATGTTTATAGAATTTTGATGTTTAAAGAAGCATTATAGATATTTCCATTTAGTCTCTTTATTTTACACAAACAGAAGCTGAGGTGTTGGTTATGAATTGGAAACTAGATTAGTAGCATTGTTTTCCCATTCACATTTTCATTGAGTATTTCTATTATAGAGAGCCTATGATGTTCCAGACACTTTTAGGACATTGTCTTAAATTCCACAGCCATCCATGTGGTGGTCACTTACCACTATTTGCAGATGAGAAAACTGAAGCAAGGTTTCATGGCTTGTCCATCATCACACATTTAGTGGCAAAGCTGGGATTCAAAGCCATTTTGTCTGGCTCCATAACCTTGTGTAACTACGTTATGCATCATACTTCCTTTCTAATATACCAGAATATCCATTTCACTAGGAAACCCTATGCTAGAAGTACCAAGTCATGTAAGACCACAGCATTTGAAGTAATAGCCCTTTCAAGCCATTCCAAGAAGCCCAACCAAAATGTACTCATTAGTTTAAAAAGAGAGGTGGGGGTGGGGGGAGATGAGTCTTTTCAGAACATACTCACTTTCTGAATAAAAAATACAAAGAATTTGACCCCAAGGAACTCAAAGGTAGCTTTTCAAATTTGTTCTTTTGCTAACTGGCCTGAGAGAACATGGCTTCACTGTGGAAATGGAGGTATCCTGGGATGGCGATTCAAGAGAAATGAGAGAGATGAGGCTGAACAAATATCTGGGAGGTAGTCATGAAAAAGCCTTGTGTTTGTTTCATGTTAAAAGATTTATGTTTTAAGACAACTGACAGAATGGGAGAAGATATTTGCAAACGACATATCAGATAAAGGACTAGTGTCCAGAATCTATAAAGAACTTAGCAAACTCAACACCCAAAGAACAAATAATCCAATCAAGAAATGGGCAGAGGACATGAACAGACATTTCTGCGAAGAAGACATCCAGATGGCCAACAGACACATGAAAAAGTGCTCCATATCACTCGGCATCAGGGAAATACAAATCAAAACCACAATGAGATATCACCTCACACCAGTCAGAATGGCTAAAATCAACAAGTCAGGAAATGACAGATGCTGGCGAGGATGCGGAGAAAGGGGAGCCCTCCTACACTGTTGGTGGGAATGCAAGCTGGTGCAGCCACTCTGGAAAACAGCATGGAGGTTCCTCAAAATGTTGAAAATAGAACTGCCCTATGACCCAGCAATTGCACTATTGGGTATTTACCCTAAAGATACAAATGTAGTGATCCAAAGGGGCACGTGCACCCGAATGTTTATAGCAGCAATGTCCACAGTAGCCAAACTATGGAAAGAACCTAAATGTCCATCAACAGATGAATGGATCAAGAAGATGTGGTATATATACACAATGGAATACTATGCAGCCATCAAAAGAAATGAAATCTTGCCATTTGCGACAACATGGATGGAACTAGAGCGTATCATGCTTAGCGAAATAAGTCAAGCAGAGAAAGACAATTATCATATGATCTCCCTGATATGAGGAAGTGGTGATGCAACATGGGGGCTTAAGTGAGTAGAAGAAGAATCAATGAAACAAGATGGGATTGGGAGGGAGACAAACCATAAGTGACTCTTAATCTCACAAAACAAACTGAGGGTTGCTGGGGGGAGGGGGTTTGGGAGAAGGGAGTGGGATTATGGACATTGGGGAGGGTATGTGCTTTGGTGAGTGCTGTGAAGTGTGTAAACCTGGTGATTCACAGACCTGTACCCCTGGGGATAAAAATATATGTTTATAAAAAATAAAAAATTTAAATAAAAAAAAAAAGATTTATGTTGTCTCAGAAGTAATGAGAAGCCTTCAGAGACCAGATTCACCTGACCACTTTCTCCAGGACACTCTATCATCTCAGTTGCCAATGCCACACTTCTTGCTGCCTACAAAGAATTCTAAGATGTTCCCTAAGATTTCTTGTCCTTTCCTGGGAATGTGAAATCTAATCAATTGTTTCTCCCATGATTAGTTTATGTCACATGGCACAAGGAACATTAAGAAAGAGAATATTTAGATGGGCTTAGCTAATTTAATTACAATAACTTGTTAAATGCAGAGTTTTCTCTGGTTGTGAGTGGAAGAGGAAGTCAGAGACTCTAAACGTGAAAAGAATTTGACATCTCATTCCTGTCTTGAAAGTGAATGAGACTAAGTGCAAAGGATGCAATTGGGTTCTAAGATTTGAAAGCAATCTCTGGTTGACAGCCAACAAAGAAACAGACTTTATTCCTAGAACCATAAGGAAATGAACCTGGCCAACAACCAGAAATGAGTTTGTAAGCAGATTCTTTACCAGAGTCTCTGGATGAAAACTCAACCTTATGGGAGACTCAGTGATCCTATGGCATATATTACCTACAGAACTGTGAGCTAATACATGGGTGCTGTTTTAAGCCATTAAATTTTTGGTAATTTGTTATGCAGCAGCAAAAAGCTAATACACCAATCTTCCTTTACTCTTTGGCAGCTTCCATTTCATCTGTAATAAGAGCAAAGACTTCCATTACAATCACATTATGGATCTTTTTTTTTTTTTTTTCCCCCTTCCCTTTCTTCATTTAAGGAAGACCAAATAATCTGAATGCTGGAAAACATTTCTACCTTAACTATATTTTGCTTTCCTAAGAAAACTCAACTTTCCCTGATGCTCTCTTAAGTAAAGACTATTTTTTTTCTCTTATTCTACATGTAAGTCAATGCCAAAACATCGGAGTTGGTGCTCTCTTTGCTTTTCTTATGATTTCCAGACATTACTACCATTACTATTTCTGCTGGGGTACTTGAGGTTTCTACCCTATGACTATACCATCTACTTCCCTATTTTAAGCTTTCACACATTTCATTATCCATCAAACATTTGATCAATCCTGCCATTATTTTTGGTGATTTGAAAATCCACAGAGATTGACATACCAGCACTTTAGAGACCCAGTTCCTTGACCTCATCACTTCTATTTACCTTTTGCTTCATTCTGCCTAAGCAATTTGTTCCCACTTTCGTATCCTGTACTTTGTCATAAACAGATACTTAACTCCTAAAATCTGCTTTATGAATTTATAATTCCTAGGCCACTTGCTTAAGCACACACACACCACTCTCTTTCTTCTGTCTCATGAAGCTTCCAGGGCCTTCACACCATTTTTATTATCCTCTGCCACTCTTGGATCCATATCCAGATTAAAGTCCAAGATCTGTTGTTCTATACTATCTCGTAAATATCCTCCACTTCCTTGATTTCTCTCCCATAATTGTGTTTGTCCTGTAAAACCTCAATTGTGAAAAATGCCTACGATCTGTTCTCAAAACCTTTTTTATGCCTTCATTGGAGCAGGTAGATATTGGTGGAGAAATCACCCAGTTGAAGCCGGGTGGTTTCACTTGAAAACCCAAAGATGAAATAGACACTCAATAATGCCCCGCTCTCTTACCATGTTTCTAAAGCAGGCTTGCTTTTCCTACTCCCTAAAAGACGGCTATTGTCCCCTCTCTTCAAACATATCTCATCCCCATTCATCATCTGCTGATGACTTCATTTCATATTTTACTGAGATCCTAGAAGTCATTTTATAGTCAATGCCTCATGTTTTCTCCACCAGATCTAAAATCTCAACTATAGTGATAGCTATCTTCTTTTGTTTTCCTCTTATTTCAACTGAGGAAGATTGCCTTAGCCCAGAATAAAATTCAAACTATTACCTTCCTCGTCCAAATCTTAGCCCTTTTTCTTGCAGAAATTCTTGCTTCTTTAGTTATCTCCTCTTTTGCCCTCCAATAGATCATTCCCATCAGCATATAAACATAGTCTAGAATCTCCCATCATAAATAAAAATGCATCCCTTTTCCTCACCTAAAATCCCATTTCTCTGTACCCTTTCAAAGTTAAACTTTTATAAGAATTGTGTACATTAGCTGTTTACATGTCTTCACCTCCCATACTTCAACCCACTGCAGAGTGATTTTCACCACATAATTTCACTGAAACTGCCCTTATCAAGATTGCAATGATGTCCAATGACCTATTCTAATAGACTGCTTTCTGATTTATATTACCCACATTTTCAGCGATCTTCACCAGCATCAACCACTCCCTTCTTCCTGAAATACTGCCTTCTTTCAACTTTCACAACAATGCTTTCCTGGTTTTCCTCAACTCAAAGGCTACTCCCTATCATCCTCTTTCTTATTCCTTTTCTTTTGCCTCTAAATGCTTGAATTACTCAGTGCTCATTATTGAGTCGTATTCGTTTTTTGGAGATTTTTTTTTTCTTGGAGATTTTTACCCATTTCATGAATTTAAATGTATCTTCATACTAAGGACACCTGTAATTTATTCTGGGTCTAGATTTCTCCACTAAGGAAGACTCTCAAAAAGGAAATAAATTAAATATTAGTCATTGGTAGATGAGTCCAAAGAAAGTGAGTACATAGTGGTATAGCCCAAACTCTATAGATTAATGAGGACATTTACAATAAATCAAGACTATCATGTCATGGTAATACTTAGGAGATGATTGGGATTGAAATTCACAAATAACAGGGCATAGAATAGAGACAGTGGAAAGAAACCATGAAGACTTTCATGACCATTGGAAAGATGAGAATGAGCATACTGTGTTGGAAAGTAGAAGAAACTGGCTGAACCAACTCTTGCAGAGTTTTAGAAGGGAAAGTTGCAAGCAAGCAAAGGTTGCAGAGCTAATGCTGAGATTGATGAGCAAAGGTGGGTTTATAATTGAGGTACAAGAGAGAGAAGAGTGGCTCAGAGGCTGTTGCACAGGGACACATTCTTGGTTTAGAGCAGTGGCTTGCTGAGGATATGATCAGCTAACTCTCAGAGAATCGTGGGCTCTGAAGTAAGATTTAGAACGATCTGATGAGTCTGAGGGCAAAGAAAGGCTGCAGTCAAACCTGGTTCTATTCTACATGGTGAATCAGGAGAACTGGGAGTTTGGGGCTATTGTAATAAAAAATGCCCAAATAAGAAAGAAGAAATGATTTGTGGGTTTACATGACTGAACTGTTTAATCAAATGGCATAGGCATACTGATTACTTGTGAAATACACATGAGGAAATTTCTCATAGAACTGGAGAGAAAAAAACTGGAGTGAGATAAAGAAGTCAGGAATTGCTTTCATTTGTCATATTTTTTCTTACTTTTAGTGCAGCATTCTTAGTTTGGTATAATGTGTATCTGAAACACTACCCTGGTATTAATTAGATGGTGACAGTTCCTGACCAAACAGAAAGAAGAAAGAAGAGACCCTGGACTCTGATTCTCAAGTGTGAGCTATCACACCTCTAGAATAGATAAACTGACATTTAGATAGCAAATCTGGGGCGATGGGTGGGGGAAAAAGAAGCTCAGGAAACAGGAAATATGAGTGATTTTGCATTTTCTGAAATTTTTAAAAGATTTTTATTTATTTATTTGACAGACAGAGATCTCAAGTAGGCAGAGAGGCAGGCAGAGACAGAGGAAGGGAAGCAAGCTCCCCGCTGAGCAGAGAGCCCGATGCGGGGGCTCCATCCTAGGACCTTGGGATCATGACCTGAGCTGAAGTCAGAGGCTTTAACCCACTGAGCCACCCAGACACCCCTGCATTTTCTGATTTTTGCTCTTCATTTGGGTCATAAATAAAGCACCTTTCCTTGTTTCCACTGTAATAATTGTCTTAAATAGTAATCTCATGCATAGACAAAATTAGGTGTCTTGGGCCTAAAGCATTAAAACTGGCAGTATTGAAAGAACAAATTAACTCTTAAAAACATATTTTTAATCATCGGATATAAGATTCCTCCTTACATAAGCTTTCTTTTTAAGGTATGACTTTAGCAGGGGCGCCGGGGTGGCTCAGTGGGTTGAGCCTCTGCTTTCGGCTCAGGTCATGATGTCAGGGTCCTGGGATTGAGCCCTGTATTGGGCTCTCTGCTCAGTAGGGAACCTGCTTCCCCCTCTTTCTCTGCCTCTCTGCCTACTTGTGGTCTCTGTCAAATAAATAAGTAAAATCTTAAAAAAAAAAAAAGAAAAAGAAAAGAAAGAAAGAAAGGAAAAAAAAGATACGACTTTAGCAGATTTCTTCACATCATCTATATGATGTACTTCAATTCAATACATTATTCCTAAGTAAGCATGTTATGCACACTTACTTTGTTATACAGTAACTAAGCATGTTATTCACTAACTGCAAATAAGAGAAGAACATAAAATGGAAACAGCTTTAAACAAAATATAGAAGTGTATTATGGGAACTTGAGCACTGATTTTATTTGTAAATATACTGTGGTTTTTCCTTAAAGCATTTCCTTACACACTTCCTTAAAGAGTTCCAAAAAGGAAAACTAAAACCATGGTTTTAACATATCACTTTTTCTCCTTCCTACAGCAAAAGGATTTGAGTCTCTATAGTATGTGGTCATTAACTATCTCTAACTATCGGATGCCTCAGACTCTTCCTTTAAGGAGCATGCCTCTTCTTTTCCTTCTTCCTTAATCTGGAAAATGAACTTAGAATAAGGTTCTAGAGGAAACACGGTTTGGTAATTTAGAAGACAATCTTAAAGATTAAATTTTTCCTGAACATTTATACTATGATATGAATATAATTTTATTTGTAAAAAGTGAGTTTACTCTGTGATATTATTATGCTACCATTACAGGTATATGCAACTCAAGTGATGATTTATGGCATAATGAGCTGTTTACTTGAAAAATAATTCAGTGACTTGATTTGTTTTTTATTTTTGTTTATGTTGACATGGGTTGAGTGGATTAGGTAACTTCTTCCAAAATTAATAAACTATTCATTGGGAATCACTGCATAAAATTGTATAGTTAGTTGAGATACATGAGAAGAGAAGATAAAACATAGACACAATAAATTTGTGTGGTAGACTAGCCAAACATTGACGTGAAAGAAGTAGGATGTAGGAATGTTTCCTGAAAATACTGTATGTAGTGACAACTGTAAAATGAACACATCCATGATCTTTGAGTCTTTTTTGAGTTTCAGGATTGAAGTGAATTCAAAACAAAATCCTCAAAACAGAAAAAATATTACGGTAGAATACTTAAGAGTAGTACAAGCAGGAACATAATTATACTTGAGAGAGAGTGTTCTGTATTTGACTAAGTATGGCCAGCAATTGCCATGTCTCTAGGTTTGGAGCATTGGTTAGATTTTCATCAACAATAGCAATGATGAAATCACATTGGTAAGAGGTTTTAGGTGAGTCATCCCTAACATTCCCCATTTATTAACAAAAGAAAAGAAACATGATTTATTGCTCATACAGAGAATAGATTTATATTTGAGAGTACTTTCCACCAATATGGAGAAGGGATTGAAATAAAAGAAGAGGTAGATTAGAGATGAATTTGATGTCATTTGAATCAACTGATTTTTACTTAAAAAGGCATTAGTTTAAATTTCAATATTGACTAAGAATAAATGTAATTGACAATTCAGTCACGAATTTGATAGCTTAAGTCCAAAAGAGATTTTCAACAATCCATGTCTAAGGAAAAGACATGACTAATGTATCTGTCATCATTTCTTTGGTGTTTGTTTTGTCACATTCAAAAAAGGGCAAAGTATCCCTATTTATTTAGAGTCTTTTTTTCCAAAGTCATTTTTCCATAAAATATCTTTATATTAAAAGATAACTAAAATTGGAAAAGACACATTAAATACATAATAATTTTAGAAAATACCATTTATCTTTTTTGGACTGTCTTAAAAATGAATTCTACTGTACAAAGGAGGACAGAAACACAAGAAAAAACATTGTAACTATGTTTAACAGTGAATGATGTGTCTTTCTATTTTCAGAAACAAATTCAATCTTCTCTTTTCCCGGATTAAAAATTAAACTTTTTCATTTTAAGGACCCTGCATATTATTGATTTTAGATGATTTTAAAATAGTATGCAATATTAATGAAAGTTTTTACTTTTTATATTTGAAATGTCTTCATTACAATGTACAATATTGTTTTACAAGGTGTAGTTTTCATAAGTATGGCTATTAATCTTTTGTCCATTACTTTGAGAGTATAATTTTTAGCTGTTCCAAAGTAAGAACACTTTTAGGATATCTTATTGTTATTATTGTTAATAATCTTATTGTTAATAAGATATAGAATATCTTATTGTATTTGTTAATTCTTTGTATTAACAAATACAGCTGATTAATAAATTAATATGTCAAATTCATAAACTCAAAATGTTCTAAAATATTATTTTAGAGTAAATTATATAATCAAAAAATTTTTTTTCATCTAAAAAAATGTCTAGGGGTGCCTGGGTGGCTCAGTTGGTTGGACGACTGCCTTCAGCTCAGGTCATGATCCTGGAACCCAGGATCGAGTCCCACATCGGGCTTCCAACTCCATGGGGAGTCTGCTTCTCCCTCTGACCTTCTCCTCGCTCATGCTTTCCCTCACTGTCTCTCTCTCAAATAAATAAATAAAATATTCAATAAATAAATAAATAAATAAATAAAATGTCTAGAAAAGAAGGGCAGTATAGAGGAAAAAAAGAATTTGGTTTTTTATCCAATTCCTGCTGTTAGCAAATGTGTATGCAGATGCATTAACTAAGATAAGATCAACCTATAAACCAGAATGCCAATTTATTAATTTACAGGTAGAGTCAAAGCTATTCTATCTGCAGAAAATAAGTGTCCCTCCATTTGTTGAAATGCATTCACAATCCACATGATAATTACCAGTTATGCTTGTGAATTTGAAATGAGGGCAAAGAATGTTGGGTCATCCCAATATTGTTTTTATAAAGCCATGGTGATCTCTTGTCCTTCTTTACTGTGGGAAATTTTATATTTGAATGACTCATTCATCTAAGATCTGAGATCACTTCCTACTTGTGTTGTTTGTGCTCTCCAACACTTGTATTTCTTATCGTTGGAATTTGCAATTATTACTTTGCTTGCATCACCTTTTTCCTCATGGCACAATATAATTTCCTAAATTGCAAATTATTTCCCATTTATTATATTCTATAAACATTGCTGATGTCACTCAGGGCAACCTTTCTGTTTTAGGAGTAAGCTTGAGTCAGATCACAAAGGTGCTACAGCTCATCCTCGTTGTGTGTGTTGATGTGAAGGTGGAACAAAGAAAGAATGAAGTCTAAGCTAAACAATGAGGCAGTAAGAGGATAGTCAGTCATTTAAAATTGTTGTTAATTCTCAGAAAGATTGCAATCATTTCCCTTAAATTCTTTCTGAAAAGAAAAGTAACAGCTTTATATCTCAGAGTGATAAAACAATCTACAAATGTAGTATCAGAGCCACTCTCATTCCTAAAATTTTCATTAACAGTAGAATGGAGAAAGTATCCACAGAGGAAAACAATATACTTTACTATATTTTAAAAATTAGATAAGATTAGATCACAGAATTGTAAACACAACAATTACACTGATGTTAGTTAATACATTTATTCACAATCCACAATTAAATATAATCAAACACCCATTTCATCCTTTTCTTTCACTTATAGCATTGCCTTTCAAAACCCGACACCATCTTGCTGTTTTCATACTTTTCTAGACCCTTGGTTATACACCCCTCATGTCTCTTTCCCTTAAGTCTTGTAGCACTTTTAGTCTTATCTGCTCCCTAGGATGAGTCTGTTGCACATGTAACATGGCTTTCTTCTCTCACTAGAATGGATTGGAGCTGAGGGGCTAGCATCATGAATCAAAATGTAAGGTTAAAATTTAGGTAAGAGGTGGGGGCCCCTGGGTGGCTCAGTGGGTTAAAGCCTCTGCCTTCCGCTCAGGTCATGATCCCAGGGTTCTGGGATCTAGCCCCACATCTCTGCTCTGCTTCCTCCTCTCTACTTGCCTCTCTGCCTACTTGTGATTTCTGTCAAATAAATAAATAAAATCTTTAAAAAAAAATTTAGGTAAGAGGTGAAGTTAATTATATAGAATTGTGATACTGCAACTATGCAGGTGGTAATTGAAGTAGTGAGTCTTACTCATATCCTGAGATAAAAAATAGAGATGAGCCTCCAAGGAAAGGTGGGGCATTGCGTAATAGCTACATTTATGGGCGCATTTAGAATTTCTCTTAAAAGATCTTGATGGAATTTTTGCTAAGAAAAGAAAAATACGAGCTAAGTTCATTTTCTAGCTAAGGAAGAAAAATATTTTAGGAAGATTTATTCCAGTAGCCCAATAAATTTCAGGAACAATATTCAAGCACTGTGATAGTCAAAGAGAAATAAATGAAATCTATAATAGAATGACTTGCATATTAAATTATTTTTTTAAATGAGACTTTCTAATGTTGGTAAAAGGTCAGAGAATTATTTGTTAGAAATAATCACCAAGGCCTATAAAAAATGTGCCACTTATCATGGTATCTTACATCATGTAAAGTTATATTTAAAGTAACAACAAGAAAGTTGTTGAAATATAATCCTTGATTGTTACAGCAAATCATATGAGCAGAAAGATTGGAACCAATAAAAACACACATCTGCCACCTGCCCTGGGTCTTCCTTGCTGCCTAGCAGTAGTACATCTCTTTCCTGTTAACATGAGCAGCTATTTTAAAATTCTAAAAATTCTGACCAACAACCTCTCAGATCCTTCTTACAGAATTTGTCTTCTATTCCACAAAGCAAAGAGAAGCTGCCAGATCCATCCATTTCTTTGCCTAAAACATTCACAGCTTTTCAACAGCTGTTGTGGTTTCTTTTCTCCTTCCTTGCGGTTGGCATAGAAAAGGCCCTCATTGTCCTGTGCTCTGAATCCTACCACTTCCTGTCTCTTTAGTATCCTCATTTATCTTTCTCTAGCCCCTTTCCTTCCCTTTTTTTCTTTGATGACCCTGTCCAATCACTTTTAACAGCACTCATTCCTCTAGATTTAAAACAACAATAAAGAAAAATAAATATTACACATATTAATGGTACATGTTTAACAATCACTTCACTGAAATAAATAAATAAAGCCCCAAATTGTAGTATCTGCCAATTTCCACGTGGTAAATACAGCATGACTAATTTTAGCTACCAACATGCTGCCACGGCATATGGCACGTCTTGATCTTGTGAACTGGTTCAGGTATTTGACTGCTTCAAATCAAGTTTGTCTCCATCTTGGATGCATATTGGAATAACCCAGGGAACTTTACATATATGTAAAGTATGCACGCGCGCACACACACACACACACACACACACACACACACATTGTTTCCAGAGTTTAATTGGTCTGGTTTCCAAACATAGGTATCTTATGAAACGTCCACAAGTCTTTTGAGGCACAACTGAGGTTAAAATCCACTCTTGCGCCTAAGTGAGCTTTCCAAAATCAAATCTGATCATGAGCCTTAATCAACCCCACCCCCCCACCCCTACACACAATTAAATCATTTATTTGCTTTCAAAATGATATCCAATTCCTTAACAAAATTTGTAATGCTCATATGACCTAGCCCTATTTTTTTCTATGCCAAGAGTATCCCCTCCTTCCTTCAGTCTGGTTAACCCCCATCCCAAATCTAAATTCAGGTATCACTTCTTCTTGGAAGACTTTCTGCATCAGTCAAGTCTAGATTTGGTTCTTTTCTTCTTTGTACCATAACACTTTGCATCTTTTGCTAACCTCATAAAGATCATGACCAGGTATGTCTTATTACCATTGTACCTCCGAAGTCTAGAACTGGGTTTTAAAAAAAATTCAATAACATATTTTGAATGAAAGAATGTCTTAATTTATCACTTCCTTATTATTGTAAAGTGATTATTACAACATAGTATAATATAAAAAATTTAGAAACCACAGAAAGTCTGAATGAAGGCCATAGACCTATTTTTTCTAAATCTATCTACTGGTAAAAATACTTTAGCATATATATTTTAATCTTTTTATAAGCATAGATAATTAATATATCTAATATATGTTGCCAAGGATTATCATCAATACTTAGAGCAAGTCTAAGTTGACGTCTACTTTATAAAGGTAAAAAACCAGAATGAACAAATAAAGAAAAAATAGAAACAAACTCACAAATACAGAGAACAAACTGGTGGTACCAGAGGGGAGTGTGGAGGGGGCTGATGGGCAAAATAGGTGAAAGGAAATTAAAGATACAAATTTTCAGTTATAAAATAAATCACAGGCAACATAAGGAATATAGAAGAAGAAGGAAGAGGAGGAGGACGAGGAGATGATGATGGGCAAGGAGAAAGTTCATGTGATCTAGTAGAAACGACTGAGTTCAAGTGTGCCTCCACCTTTTCCATGATGTTATTTAATGTCACTGAACTGTAAAATGGGGTGAATAATACATACTTTAAAGGGTCATTGTGAAGATTACAAGAAATGATGACCGTGTAACATATAGTTTTGTAGTTCCATAAGGTTGAATGCTACGGGGTCTCTGGGAGAATCAGGATGGAGAAAAGCACTGGGTTAGGCAGAAAGAGAATGAATCACTGTAGCTGTTCTAGAGTGCAATGCTATTAGGGTGTGGGAGTCAAAGCCAGATCGCAAGGACTTAAAAAGTAACTGCAGGCCATGAAAGCTGACCACCCCTCAAAGCACTTTGACAAAGAAAGAAGAGAGAAATATGTGCAGACCTGTGACATCATACTTCAAAGAAGATGCTCAGTATTTTGATAGCTTTTTTCCTTCACTCAGCTTATTCTTTGGGCCAAGTGGACAAAATTCCTGTTCTCACAGAGTTTACTTTTCAACTAGAGAGTCTGACAGGATAGAAGTAAATAAGTAACTGCACAATATCATATTGTGATAAGTGTCCTAAGAAAAGCAAAACTGGTGAATGCAGTAGAGGACCAGGGGTAGGGAGCAGTGTGCATTAGTTTAGTTAGCATGGTCAGAAATGTCCTCTCTGATGAGCTAACATTTGAGATGAGACCTGACTGGCATGAAGCAGAGCTATGTGGAGATCTGAGTACTGTATTCTAAGAGTTCAGCAGACTTTCCTGTTTTAAAGCAGAAAAGTGGTACATGAAAGGAAGATCAGTGTCATTGAAGGTCAAGATGGTAAATGAAAGCAACGGAGAGAGGAACAAAGTGAGTCTGAAAATTAGGCAGGGTGGCTTGCGGAGCATGGTAAGGAGTTTGGATTGACTATTGTTGCAATAGGCTCTTATTGTAGGGCTAATCAGAAATATGATCTGGGGGTGCCTGAGTGGCTTTGTGGGTTGATGGTCAGACTCCTGGTTTCTGCTCAGGTCATGGTCTTGGGGTTGTGGGATGGAGCCCTGGGTGGAGCTCCACACTCAGCATGGAGTCTGCTTGAGGTTCTCTCTCTCCCTCTTATTCTACCCCAACTCCCTGTTCTCACTCTCTTTCTTTCTTTATCTCTCTAAAATAAATAAATACATATTTAAAAGGAAATATGATCTTATTTGCATTTCACAAAAAATTTGGACACTGTGTGAAGAATAAATAATATATGTTGAGTATATTATTGCTTATTACTACCAGTTATCAGACCTTGAAAAAGTCAGTTCATTGGTGGCCTGTTCAGAGAAGAATCTTCACGTGCTTTTGATGACAGCGGTCTTCAGTATTCTCTAGCATTTCTTTAATACCTTTATCTTACAGATAAGGAAAGATCCCTAGGTAATTAATATAACCAAGATCATCCAACCAGTTTCTGGCTGAGCCAGGATTAGAATATGATTCCCTATCTCTTGTTTTTCCCATGGTGCCTTGGTTTCTCCTTTGGTTTTGCCACACTTCATATACATAAGGCCCTCCCTAGATGTAGGTAGCATTATGGAAAGGATGCTACTGGGGAGCATTTCAGTTACTCTCCCAGAAAACATGGAGGGTTAAGGTTAGCTTAAAGTTAGCTTTACAGACCCTCTGCAGCAGATTGCCTGGGTTATCTGTTACAGATGCAGCTACTGATGCAGCATCTTTAGGAATGGAACCTAGTTATTGTACTTCAAAGAAAGAAAAACTGAAAAAGTCCAGGAACTGTCCAGTTTTCAAGATGGAGCACCTGTAAGTTACACTCAGTCTTAAGTAACTGTGATAAAGCATTCTGCACCAGATATTTTCTCAATATATGAAAAAAAAACCCCTACTTCATTTCATTTTAATCCTTGCCCACCCCCTATGGATTTAACAGACTGTCTTACAAAGAAAAAAAAATGCCATCTTGTAAATGAAAATAGTCCCAAACCTTATATATTGTTATAGGTAAACCTATAAATCTAAGATGGTGGATAATCCAATTACCAATAACCTGGTATCATTCAAATAGTGGGGATTTAGATGTACCATATAATGAATAGGAAGGAAAGTAAATGTATAATATATTTTAGAAAAGGTTTTCATCAAAAATGGTTATTTAAGCAGGATTTTGTTATATAAAAATTTTATTTATATGAAACATCTCATGTGCCTGATAATGCATAAATAAAGGGTCATTGATAATGCTTGTTTTTTTTTTTTTTTTTTTTTGCTAGTGAAAATCGTTTCTAGTTGAATTATATTTGTTGATCACTTTCTCTCATTTTCTTATTTGTGACTAGTCAATCTTCCTACATACTTTTAAAAGATTAAGTTTTGCATTTGCTTCCTAAACCAGTAGCTAGCGGTGAAGTGACCCTGAGGATGGGGTAACTAATATAATAACAGCAAAAATCGCTGCTACTTGTTGAAGTTTTACCTCATGCTCGATGCATGTGCATTATCTTATCACAACCTCTCAAAAACCTACCAAGTGGGTATTACGATATCCACTTTATAAGCCAACAAAACAAGCAAAAAACCCAACCCAACCAAAACTAAAGACAGCAACAACAAAAAACATCACTATTTTATTCAACATTCTTTCCTATTGGAGAGTTAGTACCAAGCTCCTGAGAAGTAGAGACATTTTTCCAGCTCTACAGGCAAAGACTTGATGTATGAGTTTTGTAAAGGATGTGAAGACCTCTGACCTACTGGTTACAACTAAAAACACCACGGACATTGGAACAACTCTAAAAATATTGTCTTGGAAAAAATAAAAACATAAAGAAAATGAAAGTTCTCTGTTGGCACCTTAGCTTGGCTTTTTAATCTAACTCCACACACATTGTTGCTGTAGCAAAATGTTAATCTAATTTCAGAACTATGACATAGAAAAGACTAAATATTAAAAAATACAATGTTGTGTTTTATATCAGCTTTAAGCACTATTAATCACTTATGTAAACCTTATCTTAACTGGGTACAGTGCTCACAGTACTTACAGGATGTTTTCTCCCCCTGCCCCGTACAATCTACAAATTAATTTAAAACTTACTTAACTTAACCATTTTCAATTAGTTTTCCTTTTGATTTATTTTAATTTAATCAAAAATTTTAAATGTATTTAATTAACATAAAATACATAATATTAAATAAAATTAAAAAAAAACAAAATGTACAAATATACAAAATCATTTTTGAACTTGAAAAGAGAAAGAAAAATATTCAGGTGCCAGATGAAGAAATATCTCATGGTCAGAGGACTGTGCCTGAGTTGTAGCTCGAGGGATTAGAGGGAAATTGAGCCAAAAATGTAGGATTTAACAGGGAAGAGTGGATTTTAACTCTAGCACAGGAGCATAGGAGAGAAGCCCACAGCCAGAACCTGTAAGAAACTGGAACTGGGCTACCAGAAACCATATATAATCCACATTTTAAAAGGAGACTCAAAGATTCCACCCACAGGAAGAGAGAGAAAGCTTACAGCCAGAACCAGGTATGAAAATAATTACCTATGGGAAATTGATTACAGACCTGTGCAGTGTTCAGATATAAAGTCCCTGTTACAGAGATTGCAGGTGCTTTGGATGAAACCAGCAGAGGCGAATCCTTATCTGTCACTGTTTTGAAATGACGTATTATCAATAATTATCAAAATCACAAGAGGGAAAAAAAAATGAACAAATGTAATTAGAGAGACCTTGAAATGAAACTGCCCATGAACAACACTAGATGGCAAAAAGTAATGGAACAATTGTAGTGCTAAGGAACATTTATACCCCATTAAATAATTATTAAAGATGTCAAAACAAATAAATTTATAGACATATAAAGATTGAGAGTTTTACTACCTATATCCTTACTAAAAGCAAACCTGATCCATGAAGTTTAGAATGAGAAGGTCCAACATATGTCTAATGTGCACTCCAGGGAAAGACTAGCAAGATTGGGACAAATAAAGATAAAAGGGAAAAAAGGGAAATGGGAAATGCACAAAAAATATAGCAGGAATAAATTCAAAAAATATATTAATGATTATGAAATGATGAATAGATTAACTCTACAATTAAAAGATAAGAGTAGGATTGATTTTTCAAGATATAGTAGTTAATTTCATGAAGCCTCCTGTCTATGATATTCTTGCCAAAAAAAATCACTCATGGCAAAATAGTAAACATATTTAAATTAAATTAAATATCTTATATCAAGATAAAGTAACTTACCTTAAAGTATTCATCTGTATTCTTTGAAAAAGTCAAAATAATGTAAGGCAATAAGACCGAGACATCATGTCAAATTGAAGGAAATTAAAGAAAACTATGTGACAACTAAATTCAACACGTGATTCTGGATTGAATCCTGGGCCTATAAGGGCATTATGAAGGCAGTAGGCAAAATGGAATGGCATCTGTGAATTAGATGATGATACTAGGTCTATGCTAACTTCCGTACTGTGGTTATATAGACAGCAATGCTTGATTTTGGGCAAAACACACTACAGCGTTGAGGAGTAATGGGCGTTCATGTCCTTAACTTTCTCTCAAGTAACATTCAGAAATGTTACCATTTGGAAAAATGATGTGAAAATCATACAGGATATCTTTGTACAATTTCACAATTTTAATGTAAATCGACATCATTTGAAAGTAGAATGTTAAAAAAGAGGACTTGTCATCAAAATTCAAAAATTTAATAGATGAAAATCTTATGATCATATAAAACTTGTAGTTCAAAAATCTTCTTAGCTACGGGAATGGCTTGATTAAATAAAAGAGTTGAATGAAATCATGTCTAGAACTCACTTTCAAAAGGTACCACTGTGTACACACACATAAACAAACACACACACACATACACACACACACACACACACTTATAAGTAAATGTATAGACAGGAGAAAGTGAGAGAGAAAAAGAAGCAAGAGCAAAGTGAACAATTGAACTTTTGGGAATTCCTTGTGCTAACCTGTTTTATATCAGGCTCCCTAGAAGAAGGATTTGGGGCAACAGTGTAGTAGGTTCTCTATAGCTGGAAAGATTGTAAAAGACAGAAGGATGCAATATATTGAGGGGTAAGGACCTGAAGGGTAAGGACCTGAGCAAAGATGAGATCTCAGGTAAAATCATATTTGATGGCACATTGGGGAAGTTCTGGAGTATATAACATAGTTCAGAATTGTCTAACTTGAGGCAAAGCAACTGACCTTTCATAGCCTAAAGCATGTGGACTTTGGCTATTGGAAATATGAGAAATGGATGGGGATTGGGGTGAAGGGCAGAGGGAGGAGGTACGTCACTTTTCTGCAGAGGCAATTCTGCAGACATTTCTGTGAAAGAAGGGGCAGTTGTGCTCCATTAGCAGCCAATACTTGCTGTAGCTGAGCATAGTTACTCCAGTATAATAAAGGGAAACAGTAGGTACTGATAGTAGATATGACATATCTTTCATTTTTTCTGTATCTTTGAAATTTTTAATAAAAAGAAATTAGAGAAAAATTACAAAATCTTCTTGGTAGACACGAAGAAAGCAATTAATAAAAGTCAACATCAATTTTGTTAAATATTACTAATTTATGAACAAGTTAGTAATTGAAGTGCTTCTTTAAGTAGACATAAAGTGTCTTACCAAAAAACCTTCACTGGACTTCACAATCATGGTAAAACTTTGGACACATATTCATTAAAGTCAGAAACAGGAAGAGAAGAACCACAAAATTGATGCTCTTTACCATTAAAACAGGATCTATCCAAAGATGAAAAGATAAGGAAATAACATATTTAACATATTTAAGTTTTGGATAGAAAGAAGAAAAGCTGTTATTTGCTTTACTATAATTTTCTAGCATAGAATGTCTAAAATAATCAATCAGCTAATAAAACAAGATCACTATAGAGCAACAGAACCGAAAATGTTCTTATGTGACAGCAATAACTAATAGAAAGATGCAATTAATAAAGACTTTCTATTCAGAATAACAACAGAACTTATATGGTCCCTTGGATTAAATATACTAAAAGATACCCATAAACTGAATTGAGAAAATGGCAACATGTTATTGAAGAAAATAAAGTAGATCTGAATAAACAGAAAGAGACAAACTTCTTTCATTGACAACATTATTCCCAACATTATTACAAATGTTGAACACCACTTTAATCAAGACCATAATGTGATTTTTACTGAAACTGAATGAATGGATTCTATAATTCACATTAAAGGGTGAACAGCCAGTATAACCAAGACAATTCTAGAAAAGGAAGAAAAAGGACAGGAGATCCATCATATAAATATTCAGGCTTGTTATAAATTCATAATTAAAACAATGTGTTTGATACTGGGACAGATAAAAATATCTATGAAAAGGTAAAGTCTTGACAAGTCTCAAGCATATATGAGAACTCGTATAGCATAGAAGTAGAAACACAATTCTGTGGGGGAAAAGATGGACAAGTCAATAAATAATCTTGGAAAAATTGGCTTTCTACATGGGAAAGAGTAAATTTGATCCTTACATAAAACCATAAAATAAAATAAACTCCAGATGGACTAAATTTCAAAATGTGGAAAAGAATTTTAAAAAATTGGATGACTATTTGGAAGAACATCTTCTGAAAGTTGGGATACGAAAGGATTTCTTAAGAAATACACAAGGGGATGACTCATATGTAAATACATTATTATATTTGCTTATATAGAAATTTGAAGCTCTGTATGACAAATAACAGTATATGCCAAATTAAAAACAAATCACATACAGAGAGGTTTTATAAAGGCTATTATGACAAATCCCTGACAATCAGAAAAAAAGAAATTATGGGGAAGGGGGAAGGGAGGGAAGGAGGAAGTCAAAGAAAAGAAAGAGGGAAGGAAGAAAGAGGGAAGAAAGAGGGGAGAGCGGGAGGAAAGGAAGGTAAAAGAGGAGGAAAGAGGGAAGTTCGAAGGAAGGGAAGGAACAAGGAAGGAAAGAAAAAGAGGAAGGAAAAAAGAAAGCAAGCATCTCCAGGGAAAAATGAGCAAAGATCCTAAAAACACTAATTCAAGAAATAAAAACCTGAATGATCAACAAAGAAATGAAAGATACTGAACCTTATTAATAACATAATAACGATCAGGGGACTGCAAATTGAAAACTATACTGCAATTTCACACCCATCATGTTTGCAAAAATCAATAAATAAACTTGACAAAGCCAAGTACATGGAAATATGCATTCTTCACCCATGGGATATGCACTGGTACAACCACTTTAGAAAATATCTTGACGCGATCTGTTGAAACCAAATACATGCTTACCCTATGGCCCCACAAGTGAACATTCTCTTTAATGTGTGAACCAGAATATTCTTTGCAGCATTTTTTGTTATGGAGGAACAATGACAAATTATATGTACATCATTAGGAACATGGGTAAATAAATAGTGATATATTCATACCAAGGATATCTTACAATCTAATCTGTATACATCAAAACAGTCACAGAAATACACAGTTAGGCAATTTGCTGAATTATATGATGGTATTTCTGTAAAAGTTTTCAAAACAAACAAAGCGATACAATATATTATTAGTGAAGATACATACACATACGTATGTAAAACATTAGAACATAGATTGGAAGAAATGAAATAAATATCTTGAGGTTGATTTGGGAAAGGAAAGAGTGGGTAAGGGATTTAAGGGCAGGAATAAAGGAAAGCTTTATTTATACTACATTGTTCTATATGATACAGAACTCCCAGTGTATATATGGGTATACATATATGCTCCTGTGTGTGTCCGTTGTGTGTCTGGTTCTCTCTATACAAACTGAGTTAAAAATTACAAAAAATTAACATTTGCCATATTGTGTGAGAGGGTTTTCACATCAAATGGTGCACTTTTCTGCTTTTTAAAGTTAAAAAATGAAAATCCAATTAAATCCAATCCTGAGTTAGGATAACTTGAGACCAAAGGATTACCAGAGGCATTCGAGTCCTTAGAAGGAGGCAGCAAAAACGGGCATCAAGACTGGTCATGTGTCCACTCCCTCAAAAGGCTGTCAAAATGCTGGGTCAGGTTCCAGCTCTTCTACTAACGAGTGCTCAGAGTCGGGAGCATTTTCTTGGAGGAAGGCATCTGAGGATGCAGAGGTTGGAACAGCCAAGGAGTTCTGGGAAAATGAGGCTCGAGAAGGTGGTGGGTGTTATTTGAAAGTGAGTTTTCAGGTGGCCAAGAAAGGTCAGCAAAGAAAAACAAACAAACAAACACAGCCCTGAAAGACTGAATACAGAAGAAATATTTCATATTTGCAGGGGCGACCAGGACACAGCAAATTTTTCTTCAGTGCACTCTTTCTCTGTGTGTGTGCTCCTCTCTGTTCTTCTTGCTCTCTCTTTCTTTGCCTCCTCATTCCCTCCCTTTTCTCTCTCTCTCTCTCTCTTATTGTTTTAGATTTTTTTATTTATTTGAGAGAAAGCACATGTGCAAGGCAGGGTGGGGGCAGGGGCAGAGAGGGAGGGACAAGCAGACTCCTTATTGAGTGCAGAGCCTGACCCTGCTCTCCATCCCAGGACCCTGAGATCATGACCTGAGCCAAAGGCAGGCATTTAACCAACTGAGCCCCCAGGTGCCCTCCTCTCTCTTTTCTGTTAAAGAAATCAAGAGAACATAGAAGTTAGGATGCGAGACAAGGTCACACAATGAATTTATGTTTCGTATTTTGATTTTCGTACTTTCCAAAATATCCCTTTCCTCTTACCATCCCGTTTGATCTTACTACTCTTTCTTGCTCTGAAATAAATAAAAATAATTGAGTACTTCCAAAGTTTTGATACTTTAACACAAAGTAAACTTGGTTTTGTGCCTTAGAAGATATCATTCTATGATTTATGTAAAATATTTCTGTGGAATTTGAGAAAATATTTATAAGTAAAAATGTAAGAATTGCTCCAACTTTAGATATACTGTACTAAGTTTAACATGTTCCTTTTTTTGAAATGTAAATGGTATATACTTTTTTCAGTTTACATTAGTAAGATGTTGAAAACTCCCTTTAAAGATCACTAGCAGGGGCGCCTGGGTGGCTCAGTGGGTTAGGCCACTGCCTTCGGCTCAGGTCATGATCTCAGGGTCCTGGGATCGAGTCCCGCATCAAGCTCTCTGCTCCGCAGGGAGCCTGCTTCCTCCTCTCTCTCTCTCTGCCTGCCTCTATGCCTACTTGTGATCTTTCTCTGTCAAATAAATTTAAAAAAATCTTTAAAAAATAAAAAAAAATAAAGATCACTAGCAATCTATAGTCAAAGTGATAGAAAATATTCTTGCCTTATGTAGAGAATTTTGCTATATCCATCTCTGAAGATACATTTAAAAGGAGTTTTACTTTTTTGTATAGTTGTTGAAAAGTACTTTTAAAATGCAAGTAAGCACAAATAAAATAATTTAAATACCTTATAATTCCACCATCATAGAAAAGTTCATTTATTAACTTCCAATCAATTTATTTTACTTCACTAGTTGAAGGAAGAGCTGAGTTAATGACAAATTTTATTGACATAAACTTTGTGTTATCAAAAATTGTTTTTGACCTATGAGGATCCTTCTGGATCTACCTTATTATCTTCTTGGTTCTAGGAGCTTAGGATTTCAAAAGGAGATTTCAAGAGAACTATTATTCTTCCTGAAGCTCAAGTTTTCCAACTGAAATGGACAGGGAAAATTCTCATTCTGGGCTCTTTTTGCAACAGACAGCTAATGAGTATCTCTTGGACTGATTCTTCTTATCCTACATTCATCTGTCACATCTTCTGTGCTATCAATTATTTATTTCCATAGTGATATCCACACCATTTCTCTACTTATTATATCTCACTAGAAGTGATGACACTAGTGCCAGGATTCCTCTGCCCCTTAAAACACATGGTTGCAATTTTCAGACTAAAAGAACAGATCACAGTTTGAAAATTCTAGAATAAACACATATGTGGAATACACCTGTCAATAAGAATAAAACTATTTTTTCTACTTTCTGATGAAAACACTTACAAGCAAGATATATATTTGGAAATCTGCCATTGGACGCAACTAAACACACACACACACACAGAGCCAACATTTTAATCTGTGTGACTTAGGATAAAAATATTGCTTACTTACTACACTAGCCTGAGATAGAATGATTCCTTTGATTACACTTATTAAAATATGAAATAAAAGGCTAATCCTTTACAATTTATTTTGAATTTTCTGGAATAGCTGACAGTAACAACCTAGGCAAGTCCTTTAATTCATTCAGTATATAAATCTATGTTACTGTCTGTAAAAGATTAGTCAATGAGCGTTCAGTATTATAAACAGATATTTAATGGAGTTTAAAATTCCCAATAAAGCAAGATTTCTTCTCCCACAAATTAAATTAACAGGTTGGTTTGGTCATGATTCTCATGCAAAGAAGTATCACTAGTGTTTGTCATTCTTTATCATTTAAGCTTCAGAAACACCAAGTGGTAGAGCTGAAACTGAAACCTGGATTTATTTGTCCTTAAAACCTACATTCTTTCATTATCTGGAAGGCTGAAAAGGGGAAGAAAGGATACTTCAGGGTAAAGAGAATGATGCTAGCAAAGTCTTGGAGACCTAAAACTGTAGTGTGTGCAAGGAAATATAAGTAGTTAGCACATTGTTGAAGGTTTTACTCCTCAGGAAGTGATGGAACAGCAGGCAGAAAGTACCCATGCCATGCTAACTAGGAAAAACAAATCCATGAGCAGTACAGAACAAATGAAGAATTTTAAGCAAAGAGGATACATGACAATGATTGTCTCATATAGATCAGCAGTCAAATAAAAAAAATGCATTTTAGAAGTTTATTGAAATAATCCAGGGACTCACCTAACATCCTCCAGGAGATGATGGGTGGTAGAATGACCTAGAAGAGAAAACATGAGACCTATTTGGGGTTTGAGATGAGAAGGAGCCAGCAATAGATAAATTGGTTATTGAGAAGAATAGAAAGAGAAGAGAATGAAATGATAATCAGTGCCTGGGGTTAGGCGTGGGTGATAGGACACTGGAAATGCCAACCTTGAAGAGGAGGAACAATCCACCGGAAGTGTTAAGGCATGGGCAATAATGACTTAGGTTGGCGAAACGATGCTAATTGTGTGACCATTTCCAAGGAGAAGTTGAATATGTGCCTGGTGCTTAGGGACAGAGGGCTGAAATTTTACAAAGCCACAAATAAGGATAAAATTGACAGAGTAGACTGTGGACTAAGCAGAAAAGTGATCACAGGAACACATTTACTATGGAGGCCAAGGAAGGAGCACTATTAGGAGCAAATGAGACTAAGAAAAAGTCAGAAAACAAAGGAAGGCTGTGTTTTGGAAACAGAGTAAAGAATTTGATTTCAGTAAACAGAACTAGTAATACTTATTTGGGGATACCATTTCCATAAAACAGACTTATTTATACACCTATTTATTAGCTCAGTATTCTAATTGTGCTGAGACAAAGAATAATATTAATAAGATATGCATCCAGTGTGAATGCAGACATGTACATACAAATAAATGGTGATCAAAGCAATCACAGAAATATGGGCAACATCCAGTAGGAACTATTAGTTCATAGTTCACATATTCCTGATGATTCAAGAATGGATTTAAAGTGGCTCACAGCAACACAGAATAAAAGAAAAAAAATAAAATAAAATGAATTCAGAGTAAAAAGAAGTTGGAACAGATAATTTGAAGTCAACAGCAAATGTATATGCAGAAGGCATAGGTAAGGTCTAGAAAAGGCTAGAAGAGCTCACCAGTTGGCCTCTAGTGTGTCTGGAAAGGAGACAAAAATAAGAAGATAGTCAATCCCACTATTCATATTACCTATGAGGAAAAAGAAAACCAATCTGTTCTTGGTGTCAAAACTTAAGTTTTCCTCATAAAGAAAACCAACCTGTTCCTGGTGTTGAAACTGAAGTTTTCCTCATAGGTAGTCAAAAAGAGAACAATACACGATACTCAACAGTATTTGTATATTAAATAGATTTCACGGAGCTATTTGCTACAGTGGCTCTTGGTATGGACCAATGATGAAGCGATGCCAAATTACACTTAATAAAAGCAGTTTTATAAGAGAACAAACCATATCGCCCTGCTGTGTGGCGTTTTGCTCATATGGTTTATTCCAAGGATGGGTGTTTTTGTATTTTCTGAGACACATGAACTATATTTCAGTCACGTAATCCTTTGGAAATTTCGGTTGTCAAAACAAATATCTGATTAGCAGTGGGTTCAAGGTTATAATCCTTGGTCAGCGCTAAGGGTGCAGATCTATCAGTGTGCTGATTAAGTAGTGCAAGTGCCTAACTCCCTTTGGGGAAGGAAAGGGTACAGACAAAGGGGAGCCTGAGAATTTTGCTGTTTTGGAAAATTGTGGCAAAATACACATAACATTGATCATATTAACCAACGTAAAGTGTATAGTTCAGTGGTAGCACGTACATTCGGTTGTGGTGTTACCATCACACCACCCTCCATGGAACTCCCCATCTCACTGAAGTGATCCTCTGCCACCATCAAACATTAATTACCCAGACCCCACTTTCCCCAGCCTAACCACCACCCTCCTATCTGTTTCGATGAATTGGGCTACTCCAGGTACTTCATATAAGTGGAATCATACAGTATAAAAACATGGAACAAATGGAATCAAACAGTTTAAAAACATGGAATACTTCACAAATTTGCATAACTATCTTGCACAGGTGCCATGATACTCTTCACTGTTTGGTTTCTTTTCTTTCTTTCTTTCTTTTTTTTTTTTTTTAAGATTTTATTTATTTATTTGACACAGAGAGAGAGATCACAAGAAGGCAGAGAGGCAGCGGGGGCAGAGGAGAAGCAGGCTCCCTGCTGAGCAGAGAACCTGATGTGGGGCTCAATCCCAGGACCCCAAGACCATGACCTGAGCCGAAGGCAGAGGCTTAACCCATTGAGCCACCCAGGCGCCCCTTCACTGCGCGGTCTCTATTTCAGACTATGTGCTGTTGATTTGAGCACATCAGTTGGTTTTGAGGGAGAGTAGGACGTCCTATGAAGTTAAGGTGGTCTAATGTTCTTTTCTATGTTGCTGAAGACTGAGATGGAGGGGGATGCTTGAAGATGTAAGGTTGAAGAGGAAGGAAGAAGCCAGAAGCCGATGGGCTTTATAAGGTCGGTTTAAGAGCTTGAACTTACATGCTGTGAAAAGGGAATAGAGAATTAAAGGTTGTATTTTAGAAAAATTAATTCCAGAAAAAATAAAGGGAAGAAGAAAATATTTGAGACAGAAAGACCAGTTGGAAGGCAATGGGAAGGCGTACAACTGGCTCAGTTGGTTCGGTGCCCAACTCTTGGTTTCAGTTCAGGTCATGATCTCAGGGTGATGGTCTTAGGTTTGTGATCTCAGGGTCCTGAGATCCAGCCCTGTGTCTGGCTCTGCACTTAACAAGGAGCCTGCTTGAGATTCCCTCCCTCTGTCCCTGCCCTCACTTGTACACACTCTCTCTTTCTCTCAAAGAAATAAATAAATCTTAAAAAAAAAAAAAAAAGTAAGGTAATGGTAATTAAGATTTTTTCCTTTTTTTCTTTTTTGCAGATTACTAGGGTATTAGAGTGGTTATTACAGAATTGTGTCTGCACGGTGGATCTAGAACCCTAAACTTCAATCTTCCCTTTCAAGGTTAGACGAAAACTTTTCACATTTTAGAAAATTTTTTATTTTAGCAAAGGATTCAGAAAAGCCATAATCAAATCTAAATTTACATTTTAATCCAGGAAAGCACTTTTGGGGTGACATTTCTCCCTACTGATCTGTCTCCTTCCCCTTCTCAACATGGTTTGTGTAGGGAGTTAGGTGTGCTAATTCATGAAGTGTATGATTTTTCTGGACTCCTATGTGAATCATTTGGCTTAGAAATTCATTTTATTGAGATATAATTCACATAATATTATGTTTAAAACTTTAAAATTTTAAACTTTAAAGAAGTTTAAAGTACACAATGTGTTCATTTGAAGCATTTCTGTGTTGCAATAGGATCACCACTGTTATGGCATAGTTAGCTTTTCTGTGGCGAGAACATTTAAGATGTAGTCTCTTAGCAATTTGAACTGTATCCAACAGTATTGTTGACTATAATCTCCATGCTGTGCATTAGAGCTCCAGAACGTGTTCATCTTCTATTTGCGAATTTATACCCTCTCATAACTTCTTCCTGATCCCCCCACCCCTCAGCCCCTGGTAACCACCATTCCATTCTCTGTTGCTATGAGTTTGGCCTTTTTAGATTTCACATGTAAGTGGTCTGGTATCATACAATATTTCTCTGTCTGGCTTGTCTCACTAAACATAATACCCTCAAGTTTCACCATATTGTCATATTGTCACAATCTTGCCATATTGTGACAAATGGCAAAATTTCCTTCACTTTTATAGTTGAATAGCATTCCACTGTGTGTATATTAACATATAATAATTATATTTGTATATGATAATATGTAACATATATAACAATATATATGATAATATAATAATAAAGAAGTGTATCAAAATGCCTCGGAAAATGAAAAAACTTGATGAAATACTTAAGAATGCCGTTTAACTCATGGTTAAAACCCTCAGCTTCCACTACTAATTCTCTCTGGTCTTCAATGTCTTACTCCTCCCCCTTCTCTGTTCCATCTACCATGTTCTCTTTTGAGTCCTAACCATGAATGCTTGGGTAGTCCCTGGCCTCTGTCCACTATATCATCAAACACACATTTTTTTAAATTAATTATTTTTGTTAACATATGTTGTATTATTAGCCCCAGGGGCACAGGTCTGTGAATCATCAGGCTTACACATTTCACAGCATTCCCCATAGCACATACCCTCCCCAATGTCCATAACCCCACCACCCTCTCCCTAACCCCTCTCCCCCCAGCAACCCTCAGTTTGTTTTGTGAGATTAAGAATCTCTTAAGGTTTGTCTCTCTCCCAATCCCATCTGGTTTCATTTTTTTCCTTCCCTACCCCCCGCCCTGCCTCTCAAATTCCTCATATCAGGGAGATTATATGATAATTATCTTTCTCTGATTGACTTATTTCGCTTAGCATAATGCTCTCTAGTTCCATCCATGTCATTGTAAATGGCAAGATTTAATTTCTTTTGATGGCTGCATAGTATTCCATTGTATATGTATACCACCTCTTCTTTATCCATTCATCTGCTGATGGACATCTAGGTTCTTTCCATAGTTTAGCTATTGTGGACATGGTTGCTATAAACATTCGGGTGCAATGTGCCCCTTCAGATCACTATCTTTCTCTCTTTATGGTAAGTAACCAGTAGTGCGATTGCTGGGTCATACGGTAGCTCTATTTTCAACTTTTCAAGGAACCTCCATGCTGTTTTGTAGAGTGGCTGCACCAGCTTGCATTCCCACCAACAATGTAGGAGGGTTCCCCTTTCTCCGCATCCTTGCCGACATCTGTCATTTCCTGACTTGTTAATTTTAGCCATTCTGAGTGGAAAGACACATATTTGTAAACACCAGATCTCATCATCTCATTTTGCAGCCAAGCTCTTTCACAGTTATTTTGCAAGAGAGGAAGTTTCTGGACTTTAAGTGGATGGCCAGGAACACAGAGTTCTGAGCACCAGGCTAGAACTAGAGCTCAGGTCTTCTGGTTCTTTTCCCAAAGTTCTTGGACCTCCCCTCATGGCCTTCCTTGTGGATATATATGAAATTATTATGTCCCCCAGTTACAGTAAAGCTTGGACAGAATCTTGGGACTAATTATAGACAGGAAGACTTTCACCCCAAAGCAATATTTACAAGGTTCATAAAACTTACTCTTCTTGGCGACAAAGTTCAATGTTGCAGAACAAGTGTTCTTAACACGGAAGTTGTCAGTTTTTAAAATCATTTCCCTCTCCAGAATCATTTGTGTATTTCACTCCTTCTTCAATCTGTAGCAAGAGGCATTTCTATTTTGTTTTGTTTCTAACCAACATTTTCATATTTAACTCATGTTGCTCAAATACGTTAAAGGAAAGTATCCTCCTTAAGATTAGCCCTGTTCATATTTTCTTCACACCATGTAAATTTATAACTAGCAAGAGAAAAGAATGATTAAGTGCACTCACTTTCTGCTCTCCAGTCTAATTCTTGTTTGATTTTTATATTCAATATCCAACTTCTACATTAAAAAAAGTTAATGATTTCAGGTAATGAATTTGAGTAACTCTAAAAAAATATATTAATTTCTGCAAAAATATAATAGGAATGTCATGGAATAGATTAATATTTTGCTTTTAAAATTAGCAGGACCTAAAACATATTCTGTTATGTAATTCATCAAATATGAATTCTTAGAATTATTGCAAAAAATAATTAGAATAAAATAAACTAACTATAACTGAATTGTACCATTACAACTTTTAATCTTTGTTTTCAGATTATTGCTGTTTTTAAAATATATTAAATATATAAGAAATTAAAAGTGAAGTTTCCTGATAGAAACTTAAAGTAAGCATAATTTTGCAAAATTCCGTCTTTACATTCGTCAACAGCTATGTTTTTTAATATTTATTTTTACCTTCTTATTTTTCTATGATAATACCAATGTTAAAGCAGAACATAAAAATGTTCAGACTTTTTTCTTAAATTTAAGCGGTGAGGCATATTTTATAGTGAATAAAGTGTGATTAAATTTTGATTTCTGTAAATATCTTCCAATATCAAAATATGTTTAGACTTGTATATACTATAACTCCCTTTCCTTACTGTCAATTTAATAATAAAATGATCAGAACGTTGTCTTGAAAATCTTCACTCTTCTTTTAAAACTACCTAACAGCAAGAAATAAAAACCTGCCGTTGATGTTGGCTCGTTCCATCATTTAAAAATACTGAATTAAATCCAACACACATTGTGAATTGTCTTTGCTTCCTTTTAGGCTAGTTGTGAAAAGTGAAATAACCAGGCAGTCTTGTCTTAGGTGAGACTGTTTCGGTTTGGAAATAAACAAAGCTCTTTCTCGATGAGCTAGGTTCATTTCATATTTGTGTAATACCCTGGAAGAAATTAGGTTTCAATAAAGTCCATTTTTGTCACTGCATGTAGCAATGAATATCACACCCAGCAGGGCACAGTGGCACCTGGCTGTCCAGACCCCAGTGCAGCACAAACCATCTGGGGGTAATTACAACAAGGTATTCTTTAAGGACCAGATGGGACCAAGGAACAGAAGCCCCTACCCCTCCCCGTCATTTACAACATAATTCCTTTCAATGATATACTTAATCCTCCCACCAGCTATGCTTTTCAGCTTGCTGTTGTCACTGTTCCTTTATGTTAATTCAGTTGCAAGACCGAGAGAAAGGCGGGGGGGGGGGGGGGGGGAGTGGAGAGAGAGTGCAAGAAAAAAAGGGAAAGGGGGAGAGAGAGCCGCTGTGCCTCTAGGGACCAAAAGAAATTATTCATCCCTAAATTGTTTCCACCACAGCAAGTACAGTAACAAATTTTTTTTTAAAAGAGGGCTGAAATTATCCTAAAGAAGGTCAACGCGACAGCCCTGTGTGGCACCAGCTGAGGTTTACTCAGCCACCTGTTAGCTAGAAAGCCCTCTGCACACGCTTATGATGCATTTAACCAGTTTAAAGGGTCTTTATTGACAGGCCAGCCACCTCCTTTCAGCAGGCCTGAGCCATAGACCTGCTTTGTGGTCATATGTGGCCCACAAGCCTTAATTCAATTACGCTGTAAGCCTATCCAATCTGCATCACTGCCCTTTCACTTTTGTGCTGTTTGTCTTGTATGTGGTAAAGAATCTTTTTCTGAAGAGGGAAAGGCACCCTACAACCCAGTTGTCTTTATTTTTCATTTAAGGTTTGTGCCGCAGGTGCTGCTACCTTTCATCTTGTCAAATGTATTCATCTTTAAGTGATATTTTGGATAGGAGCATTATTTATTGTTTGGTGAAAATGCTTTTCTGGTGTTGTTGAATTTTATTTTTTTTCAATTAGGTGTATGTTCAAATTCTCCGCCAGATCAATAGAGTCTCCAAACTTGAGAACTGAAAAATTCAAAAGAAGAAAAACAAAAGGAAAAATGTAAAAGATAGATGAAAACAACAATTAGCTTTGTTCTACCTTTTTTTTCTTTAATTTAAAAAGAAATATGCTAAGGAGCACATGTTCAATTTCAAATTTTCGGATTTCCTTAAGGGTCTGACACACTAAATGTATCAATTTATATGAATGAGACTCAGTGAAGCTATGTTGCTTGAAAATTTTAAGTTCCTGATGAGATTATTAAATACATTAAATCTATTCATTTTGTTTTGTGTTCTGCTGCCTCCAAATTTCTCTGGCATTGGAGCAGTGCATATCATTGTCAAATACTTGGTAATTTCATAATGGTTTGTGGACAATGAAAACATAGATTTCTCAAAACCAAGTACTCTGATATTTATTTTCATAACCATATTTTTTAAATAAGGAATGTTTGTCTTTTTTAAGCACATTTTCTGTAGCATTCTTATAACCAACCGTATCTTACCCCCTGGGTTCAAGGACCAAATAAAGGGTATGGATCGTTCCAAATCAACATTTCCCAAAAGCATTAAATGACTTGTTGTGGAAGTTGAATAGACTTCAAAGGAGGGAGAGAAGAACCTTCTTTGCTATTTTGTATCTATTTTCCACCCAAGTCAAGGAAAGGACATTAGTGTTAAGTTACCTCTCTTAATTCAATGGGTATCAATTTCCACCAAAACAACCCCTATATGTCTTTTGAATGGAAATTTCCATCTCTTTTAAATTACTGAATCAAAATCACAAATATGAAGCATGCAAAAGAGACCAAAGCATTTTAATTATCAAGAAAAAGAGATTTGGATATGATCTTCAAAATAAATGGGATTTTACTTTTTTAAGATTTTGTTTATTTATTTGACACAGAGAGAAAGATCACAAGTAGGCAGAGAGGCAGGCAGAGAAATAGGGGGAAGCAGGATCCCTGCTGAGCAGAGAGACCAACACAGGGCTCCATCCCAGAACCCAGAGATAATGACCTGAGCTAAAGGCAGAGGCTTAGCCCACTGAGCTATCCAGGTGTTCCAATAAATGGGATTTTAAAAACTACTTGTATACAAACATGTAAATTTAATGTATACTCAACAATTTCATGTCCATTTCCTTTGTGTTCTCCTGTGGGTTCTCATTTTGTTTTATCTTATCTTATCTTATTTTATTTTAGTAGGCTTTATGCCTAATATGGGGCTCGAACTTACAACCCCGAGACCAAGATTCACATGCTCTACTTACTGAACCAGCCAGATGCCCCTGGTTCCCATTTTATGAATGAGAAAAACTAAGTTTAGCTTAACAAATAGCCTAAGTGGCTTGCTTAAGAGATCAAAATTCTGGTTTCCAGTTGAGGGTTCTTTCTATTATGTCATAAAGTCATTGCATAACTGTCATAATTTATAAACTTCATGGTTAAAGCCATCTGCACAATTATATATTAGAACCCCTTATCAATATTCTGTGCAGTAGGAATAACAACCAAATTTATAAAAGTCTAGAGTCACTTCAAAACAATGAGGAAAAATGACCTGGTCTTGTTATATTGAAAAAGCACTGTTAAGATATAGCAATCTGTCTTTAGCTACTTTTAAACCTTTCCATAGAATTTTGAAGAAAAAATAAGCAATGGAAGATGCTTAGCTTCACAATCTTCTATGTGAATCACTTAACTTTTTTGCATTTTGTATTGCTGTATTATACTATGAAAAATATTTGACAATTTTGTAAGGGCTTTGGTATTTTTGAAATTTGGGTTAAAACATCTAAAGGTATTTTTGCTGTGAAATATAAGAACCCAACTTCGTATGTTTTCAAACATTTTAGAAGAAAAGAAATATAGAAGATAATTTCATTTTAGAAACAACTCTTTTTATCAGCATTTTACTGCTTAAAGTTTTTTCCAAATTTCAAACTATCATATTTCTTTGAAATAATGGCATCTATAATAACCCCATATAAAAATGCATATTATATATCAAAGGAATATCTATTAAAATTTAACTGTCCATTATACTTTCATTAGTAACTCTCTTCACATAAGAAGATTGAATTGTACAGGTTTATTCTGAATTCTTAGCTTCCAGTAAAAATCATTCATATAAAATCATTTTCTGAAAATATCTTATTTAAGGAAATGCTGAGGAAAAAAATTAAAACAATTTAGAAAAAACAAAACAATAACAACTCATAAGCAAAATGATAATTCGTTCTTGATGTGTGTATACATACAAAATATTTCAGAATCCAAGCTTAGTATAGTTCACTAAACCAAAGGACTAAAGAGGAATTTTGGGTATCTGTTATTCATCAATTAGTATTCACAAAAAATATTTAAAGATGAAACTTGAAGACAGATCATAAAGAAAAACCCTCAAATTTATAATACTTCAGGCATTTTATTTATTATTTATAAATTCTCTCATATAAAGATAGTGAAAATGAAAAAAAAATGGATACTAGGAAACTGGTGACCTTCACACTATTGTAGAACATAACTTTAGCTTTGCATACAAATTCTGTTCAACACAATGGTGCCTCCTGAGATTCACATGTGCTCTGGAGAAAACTATCACTTCATACCCAGGTCCTGCTCAGGCACAGCTCCCTTGTCTTTCAATGGGATTTTCAAGCACACTTAATGGCCATAGAATGGGGCATATGTGAACGTCTCTAAGCCAATTACACAGTTTGAGTTCAAATAAACTACTTCTTTACCAGATTTTCTGGTTTTTAAACATGCATAAAGCAATTTGTCCATTGTGAGTTTTCAAAATTTGTCTAGAAAATTCATGAGAAGATTAGTGTGTGTGTCATTTTGCCAAAGCCAATTCCAATATTTAGAAATGTCAACGTGATGCCATGGTGTCCAGAGGCAAAGTGAAAGATTCGAGTCAGCTGGCTTTTTCAGGACGTAGAATGCCAGATCAGTGGTTTGTGTGATTTTTCTTCCTAAATTCACCATTTAAACATTATTTGGCAAAGTTACATTAACATTTGTGTTGCTGTGGCCAACCACCTTCAGTAAATGGGTAATAGAATATAGCTTTTTGAACTGAAGAACAAGAACATGCAAATCCTCACTAATCCAAAGGGAGATAAAAATACCAGAAGGAAAGGTGGGCGACTGATGAAATAATCCTCACTATTACTTTTCATTCTTACTTCCCCACCACCCCAGACACCCAGGTGATCTTAGCTACCTGAAAGAGAAAATGATCCACTGATGATAAGTTTTCCTCCTCAGAAAAAAGCTCCTGGGTATCCTATTAATTCCTAAAGTGGGTTGTAGAAATCTTTTATTTCAACCTTCAACTCTGTAACAATTTTCTTGTTTAATATTTGGTTTTGAGATTATACCTGAAGGTAGACAACCTCGAAAAGTGTTAATGTTTCTTCGATTAAGAAAGAAGGAACAGGGGGTGCCTGGGTGGCTCAGGCACCCAGGTGGTCACTCAGTTGAGTGACCCACTGGTGATTTCAGCTCTGATCATGATCTCAGGGTCATGGGGTCAAGTCCCACAGCATGGCTCCATGCTCAGCGAGTCGTCGGCTTGAGTTTCTCTCTCTCTCTTTCTCTCTCCCCCTCTGCCCCTCCTCCCACATGTGTTTTCTTTCTCTCTCTCTCAAATAAATAAATAAATAAATAAATCTTTAAATAAAAGAAAGGAAACAGAATAAAATATAGATGTTTTGTTCAATGAGCTGCTGTGAATACGCATAAATGTGAGAGTGAGAAGGAAGGTTTCTGAGATTGTTTACTTACTGGTTTGTGTGCTTTGGAGAATGTTTGTGGGTGTTGAGTGTAGGTATATGTATCAGAGAGGCACATGCATCCACATGATGCAGGAGAAATTTGCACCAGCAGGTTAATTTATTATTTATTTTTTATTTATTACACACACACACACACACATACACACTCCACTGTGTATTGAGAACTACTTGAATAAAATTATTCAATCTTTGACTACCCTGAAGTTTCGCTGAATGAATAAGGGAGCTAAACTTAGGAAACCAAGTAATTTATCCAGGGTCACGTTGTTAATAAGAGTGAAGGCCGGAGTTTGAATCCAAAGATGTCTGAATCCTGAGCCTGTGCTGTCAGTCACTATATTATACACTTATACTGAAAACCTCACAAGAGCCAAGAATTAAACTTATGATGGGTGATAACTGTATGACCTGTCCACTGTACTGATATATTTTCAAGTTCTTTTCCCCTTCCTGTTAGCCTGTTCATCATTAGTAGTCATAAAATCTGGAAATTATTACTGGAGTCACACCTGGGTATACGAGGAGTATTTGATTATCTGTAGTTATCTGTAGAAGCTTCCCAACATCTCCCTCTCTCACACTCTGAAATGCTACCTAACATAAATGATTAATTCGCTACCACTTTTGAAAAACAAATTATCTGTTAGAGTAAAGCTCTCAATTTCATCTAAGTATCTCCATGCCTGGAACAAGTATAGAGTCTCCATAAATATTGGAATAAATGTTTAGTGAATGAATGAACAAATAGTTAACTTAATTATATTGTTCTTGACCAGTGGGTGAATGTACCCACCTAAAGGAATGGAGTTTTAGTTAGATTTTTCAGAGAAGGTGAGGCAGGGAAGACAGCAGAGGTAAGATATTTGGGGATGTGGTTCACGTTGAATGCCAGACTAGGAAATTCAGGATGGCCTGAAAAAAACATGTGAACACACAAAGTGGGTGTGGTAGGCAGAAAGCTGCAGGAGATCACAGTTTAGAAGAGAACAGGAGAATGCCAATGATCAGATATAGATACAGATGCAGATTCTGCAACTTCGTGAAGGTTCTTTAGCCATGTATGAGCCTCTGGTAATCTTATCTCCTTACAAAATCCAGGAAGCGCATTAGCTTCTGGTTCGTCTAACCAGGCTGTCAACAGACGGAGCAGACTGTCATACAGGTTTGCCTCTCCCTCTCTGTCCTCATTATCGTCTCTTCTTGGGTCAAGAAACATTCTGCCCTTTCCTGAATTCCAGTTTTAGTGTATTTCCCCCTTATTGTTGCCACCCATGTGCACAACGTGAGAGAGATGATCTATCATAATATCAAGGATACCAACAACTGACATACGTTGTGGGCTCACTCTGGGCCAAGCAGTCTGCTCAGTACCTCACATTTTATCTTCTAAGAAACGTAGAGGAGATTTTGTTATTATGTTCCTCTTACAAATAAAGAGGTTAAGGTTGAAATAATTGACCCAAGTCACACAGGGAAAAAGGAGCCCAACTGGATTTGAATTCAAATAGTCTGACTCCAGAACCACACTTGTAACTATTGTGCCCGACTCTCCCCACATGCTACCTCATTAATGAACAAATTAACTCATCAAAACCCACTAAACACTTGGTATGTTCTTGGACTTATGCTAAGTCCTGGACAATACAAAAGTGAATAGAACAATAGCTTCAATAGCACAGAGGGGGAAAAAACACCTGGTTTTATCTCTGTCAGTCTGGACACCTTCTCAGAGAATGGAGCCACATGAATTCTGAAAAATGAATAAGAGAGAAATGAAGGAAGTGTGGGGTTGGGAGACACAAATCAAGGCTGGTAGAATATCATACAAAGGGAACAGGACAAAGGGTGTTCTACTGGGCCTGTATCAGGCCTTTCCTCCTACAGGTGTGCTCTTTACTCTGCTTCCGACTGGAAATATTTGTCCTTCAAGACTCATAGAAGAAACCTACACCTCTTGAGGTCTTTGAGATTCTCTCTGTTAGGCTGGAGGTCCACCCTCCTTGAATTATTTCTGGCCCTTATCTTAATCCAACTTCTTTTTTTTTTTTTTTAATTTCATTTATTTATTTGACAGAGAGAAATTACAAGTACACTGAGAGGCAGGCAGAGAGGGAGAGAGAAGGAAGCAGGCTCCCTGCTGAGCAGAGAGCCCAATGCGGGACTCAATCCCAGGACCCTGAGATCATGACCCGAGCCGAAGGTAGCGGCTTAACCCACTGAGCCACCCAGGCGCCCCTTAATCCAACTTCTTTTTTTTTTTTTTAAAGATTTTATTTATTTATTTGACAGAGAGAGATCACAAGTAGGCAGAGAGGCAGGCAGAGAGAGAGAGAAAGAGAGAGAGAGGAGGAAGCAGGCTCTCCATGAGCAGAGAGCCCGATGTGGGACTCGATCCCAGAACCCTGGGATCATGACCTGAGCCGAAGGCAGAGGCTTAACCCACTGAGCCACCCAGGTGCCCCCTTAATCCAACTGATATCTGATTCCTTCTAGACCCATTTTATTCTTCAACCTAAGCAGGTTGAGGCATCAGACAGTAACTTTCTCATGTCCTTCCTCACTACAGGTCATAATACCTTAGCTTTGCCTTCATCCTAAATATTCCCTCTGCCTGTATACTTCTTCTTCCTGAGCTCCTTTCTTTCATTCAAGTTCTTTTTTCAAAAATCATTTTCTGCATTAAGACTTCTCTAATTTCCCCAAGATTTCTGTTCGATGCCCTGCTTGTGTGCCTGCATAGCACCCATTATAGCCCCCTGCCACCCAGTTGCAGCATGTAACATACTGTATCGTGGGTGGTGAGGGTCTGTCTGCTCTCTCCTGTCTGCTCAGTGAGGGTAGGAGCATCTGTCATGTTCAAGTGGAATGGGGCTCATAGGTTTTTGTTGAATGAACAAAAGAAGGAATGATTTGTTGAAGTTGACTGCTCTCTTCTTCAAGTAGGGAGGCTCGAAGCTGGCCAGCCGTGGCGATAGGGTAGAGATGAGGTTCTACTAGATCGCAGAGACTGTCAAGAGTAAGCAGTTCCACACCTTGTTATCTTATCCATGTGTCTATGATTATTTTAACCCTGATATTTAAGGAGGCCAGCCAGGACCCTGAAGAATAAGGTACTTCCCAGATACCTTGCAGTACCAGTCAGCATTCCCAGACTGAATTCCCCATCCTAGGATTTCAGTTCTGGCCTCTCCTTTTGCTGGGGAAGTGCTTATATGACATCCATCTAGTCACTGGGAAGCTAGGTCACCCTGGTTTAGTGGTTAAATGACTGGTTCCAATTCTCCTTGGTCTTAGGATTCTGCAGAATGAGGCAGGGTCTTTAAATCTCAAAGCTTGTAACTCAGTTGGTTCAAAGAAACTCACTCACCATAGACTGATTTTCTTATAATACAGTGGACATCTCTTATTATTGCCTATCTAATTTCTTCTGAGAACATCACCTCCTTGTCTAAACTCAGGATCATCCCCAAATTAGGTCCTCTAAATCTGAATCTGGAGGGAAGTGTCACAAAAATGAAAACCTTTTAAAATGCAATCCCTATCACAGTGGTACCCCAAACATAGCCGTGAGACTTTGGGCAAGTTACTTAACCTCTCTGTGTCTCAATTTCCTCATCCACTAAAATAGTAACAATAATAACAGTACCAAGCTTATTAACTTGTGGTATGGATTAAAGATGTTAATATTGGTAGAAGAAAGTCAGGCACAGAGAGGGTGCTTCGTAAGTGTTATCTATTTCAACATATTTGTTAGAATTCTGAAGTTGCTCTGTTCCTGCTCATTATGAGGCCTGGCTGGAAGATTTTTTTCCTTTAGGCTTCTAGGTTACTCCGAATCCCTTAAAAAAAAAAAAAAATTCTTTTTAGCTTAAATTAGCCTCAGCCAGCTTGCATTGCCTGCTGCCAGAAAACTCTAATGGTTGCTTCTCTCACATACTGTAGGCCTTTTCTCCCCAAAGTGTTTATTAAACCCCAGAGGGCAATAGCCATATATTATTAATCACTAAATCATCCAGAACACCAAAAGTAGTGCTTTGTATGTAAAAATATTCATTTTAGTGACTGGAAGACCAAATACATGAATAATACCATTGACCCCTTTCTTTAGGGGTTTATTGCGATTTTTCTTAGCCATAAAAATTAGAACTAAGAGCATCATAATCTCTTTCTGAACTCCAAAAGTGGCCACCACCAAATATTTAACTTCGCAGGGGGACAGCTGGTGCAAAGGAAAGAAAGCTAGAGTTCCAGGGGCTTGTGCTCTAATTCCCACCCACCACTTAATACCTTGGTCAATTTAGGTGAATAACTGAGACTCTGAGTCTCAGTTTCATCATATGTAAAACTGAGATAATAAAATAGAACCCACAAGGACTGAGAAACCAACAGAACAGATGATATGGCCCATGATAGAGACCCTATTTAGCTACTTGTCTTATTTTTTTGAAAGTGCTAGTTCATCAGCAGAAGAAAAAGGAAATTAAACTTTTAATGAAAATCATTTACAAGAGTATGTAAAACTTAATCCATAACTGAATGTAATCAATTCCTTCTAGTTAAAGGAAAACAATATGTAATGGGAACAGAAAAACTATAAGATTATTGCTTTGGGTCCTTAAAATGATGCCATTTTACCATAACTGCAGAATTAAATACATGATCATTTATACTATTACTGATTCAGCATCTAGAAGACTCTATTTTTATGCTGTTCTATTCTATTTTGTATCACAGTCATTTAATAAGTAACTTATCTAAAAATTATTATAGAATGGCCAGTTTTGTTAAGAACCCAACTCTGAGTTGTTTTATTTCCACATGTCAATAATAAGGACATTTTGCTTTAAACTTTTTATCTTTTCTGTTTGTTAGCTTATTTTTTAAAGTTATTTATATTATTTTTAAATAATAGAAAGATTGTAACCACATGAAAAACAATTTGGAATATTAAAAAGTTACTTAAAATGTCACTATTGCAAAGTGTTTCCTTTATGTAGATATTTTTTTCATTTTATGCAGTTGAATTATATTCTCTTACTTTTAAAATTTAACACACTCAAAACATTTTCTATATTTCTATAGTTTTCATGCAGTCATTTTTTTCTAGCTATAGATCTTAATACCAAATAGATGTTTGGGCTATTTACAGGTTGTTTTGAACCACTGTGCTTTTGTTTTTAATTGTTTTAATTTTGCTTTTAATTTACAAGTATGTTTGCATTTTGATTTAAATACATCTCATTTCAAAAACTTTATGTAAAAATTGGCAATAAATTTTGTGGCTCAGACTTTGTCAATACTCAAGAGAAGAATTAATCTACAAATCTAGAAACACTTCACAAACAAATTATATTTGTATTTGCATGGTGGGAAGTCCTACACATAAACATGGTAAAACTATAGTTCTCTCTTTGATGAACATGGCCACATCCTACTTTAAAATCGTAGTAATCACAGTAACAACATTTCCTATGTTCCTGAGTCTTTTCCTAGTTCTTCATTTCTCTATTGGTGAAGATGAAGCTGAGGGAGGCCATCTGGGGAAGGATATGTTTTAGTGATTCTGTCTTGAAATTATGTCATAGTTAAAATCTAGCTTTTATTTAAATTATTTGACATGATTTTGAAGAAAAGTTGATAGAGATTAAGGACCACTTAAAAACCCTTGTCCCCCATACCATGCCTCACTGCTGTACTCTAGACAGGTATGTTCTGTGGCATATGTAGTCACATATAGAGGCTGATGGGAAGGATATAATGTAGCACTGAATCCACTGGGGTGAAGGAAGAGGGGGGGAAGAAGGAAGTGGGGACAGAAGTGTGTCCTCAGCAGAGAATTAAATTCCGTAGAAATGGGGGTAGGGGCAGGGATATGGAGACTGAATGGCAAGGAACTTTCAAGAACAAGTAAATATCTGGCAGAAAGACTGAGAAGTAGGAAAAACTAAGTATCTTCTGGTAAATGAAGTATACAGGGTGATTGTAGGAGTGACCCAGACTATGGAGGCACAAGGAAGAAAGATCTAAAGGACTTAACACTTCATTTATAGTTAGTTCTCAGGATGGTTTGGTGCTGGACAGATAGTATGTATACCCTCATTTATTTATTCAGAAATATTTATTTACCACTTAGAATATGCCAGACATATAGAAGTAAAGAAAAACAGATAAGAGCTCTTGTTCTTGTAGAAATCACAACTTGAAGAAAAAGGCAGGAATTAATTGATCAAATAACTACATGGATAAGCATGAAATTACATGTGTGGTGCTCTGAATGGAATGGAAAGGAGGATTTGACCATTCTGAGAGGTCAGGAAGGATAATTAAGAATTACAGGTGGATAAGGAAGAGTTGACTAAACCATGACAGAGGGAAGAGCATTCTAAGTGTTATAAAATTACACATGCAAAGGTCCTGGGGTGAGCACAGTGAATGTTACGACTGAAAAAGAACCATGAGATGGGATGGGTCAGAACAATAAGACAGGATTATATTAGGAAGTTTGTCAGTATACTAAAAGCAATAAGAAATTGAAGAATTCTAAATTAAATTGCTATATGACCAGAGAGACATTTGGTAAAGATTACTCTAGCTACATTGTAGAAAACAGATTTAAAGTCTGAAAGAAAGAATGCTGGTGAATACCTACCTCAGTTTACTTATAAGTAAAGAGTGAGCAATAAATCCATAACCTATTGTGAAAATAATAAGTGGGTTTTTTTTTTTTTAAGAATGTGAAGGAAGAGGCTTCAAATTCCTTAGAAGATCTCAGTCCAGCTGATTTACTTTAATAAATGAGTCATTTAAACAACAATGGCTGCAAATCCCCAGTTAGCAACTTTTTTTTTTTTAAGATGTTATTTATTTATTTGACAGACAGAGATCATAAGCAAGCAGAGAAGCAGACAGAGGAGATGGGGGAAGAAGGCTCCCTGCTGAGCAGAGAGCCCCATGCAGGGCTTGATCCTAGGACCCTGGGATCATGACCTGAGCCAAAGGCAGAGGCTTAAACCACTGAGTCACCCGGCGCCCCCAGTTAGCAACTTTTAAGGAAGGAAAACTTGCCAGTTTGGTTGAAATTTGCATTAAGAAGAATCTGCCTATTATAAATTGAATTGGCAAATTAAACACATGATTGCTTTGAAGCAAAGACTAGTATAAGGATAGGATTCTTAACTCTGTTTTAGTTTTTAATATTTTGTCCTTTAGAAAACAATTCCATTAATATATGTCTGAATTTCCATCAGAATGCACTAATCACAATATTTATAGTGAGTTCTTTAAAATGGAGAAGGAAGTATTAAAATAGAAAATGCTAAATATTTAAAATAGAAACAATAATTCTTCGTGAGTCTGATTCAGATCTTAGATAGTTCCGTCTTTTTAAACAAGAGAATATTTACATATACTAAATTCAGAAAATTCGCAGACAAAATACATTGAAGCACTGAAAATAGAAGAACTGATTTGCATTGAAAGAATGAAATATACCAATATTGTTTAATTACAGAATGTCACTAGTAGAGTTTGCTTTTGATCATTCTAGAAGGAAAAGGTTAATACTTTGCTTTCTATTTATATGCTATCTGGTCATTAAATAACTTAAATGTGATAGATCAGTAGCCAAGAATCTGGTAGATGTTATCCCACAGAGGCAACTTTTGCAACAGATTTTGGAGATGCAAGTATCTTCTCCATATTTGAGAGAAACTTCCTCTCTGGACTACTACACTTTTAAATAAAGTAAATAAAACTTAATTTTAACATACGATTTCTGAATTTTTGGCAAGTAACAACAAAGAGAACATGTTGATGCTGTCAGTTTCCCCCAAAGGAAATTTGCATTATTTGCTACGATGAGGAAGAATTTAATATGTTCAAGAAAGAATTTAATATTTTCATCAAATTTGATCCCAGCTCTAGAGAGCATGCTCTTTCTTGTGTTTCTGTCTCTCTCTCTCTCTGAATGTGTCTATTTAGAGGTCCAAAGTTTCCAGATTTTTGATCATCTGTGTGTTTGTTTAAAAAGACTGCATAATACAGACATCAACCAAGAAGAAGTGATGATTCATTTCGAGTATGCTGTATGCATATTTCTGATGCCACCTCTGTATTTGTACTGCTGATTACGTTGAATTTGAATTGAAGCTGAAATTATCCTTCCAAATAAAGGAAAAAGTTGGAACTCTGAATTTATTCATGCATCCCTTCCTTTGGTTCATTTGTCATTGATTTGTTCATTCTTTCCATAGCTACGTATTGCACTCTTTCCAGATGCTCTACACCATACTAGTTAGTGAATGGCATATAAAGACAAGACACAATCTTGTCATTTCAATTATCACAGAAATGCAGCCTAAAACCCCATTCTGTTGAACAGGAAGCTCTGATGCAAGGAGCTCTTAAAGCCAAATAGTCTTTAAAATTGGTAATATGGAATTCAGTCATCATAAAGTGTTATTTCTATATATTTGGGAATATATGGAGAAATGTATTCATTAAGCATGTTCCTTCTGATTGGGTAATATATGCGGAATAACACTTAGCTGTGTTTATTTTCCTTGACTTAGAGCTTACTGTGAAGGGCTGTTAATATTCTTCTAAGTGGTCTAACTACACTTTTCACGTAAGGAGGTTTTGACCAGGTTAACTCTTCAAAATATGCCAACACTGAATCAAAGTCTTTATTCCACTCATATTTTAATCCACTCATAATTGTCATTTTTGTTTATTCATGTTTGTTTTTTTTTTTTCTTTTTTTTTTTTGCTTCTTTCTGTCTTGGATAACACAGGCCATTCTTTCACTCTTGTGCTCTGAAGATGGCAGATCGAGGCCACCAGTGGAGAACAACTACAGCTCCCCCTTTCCGGTCTCCCATCTTCACATGTTTTATTTGCCAGCTGATTAAAGTTTGTGCTTCTAGGCAACTCCCCACAAACAGTTGGTAGACAACGGGGGATGCTGCCTTGTTCACAATCTGGCAAAACCTTTGTATAGTCACAAGTACCCATCCTTGAAGAACCACGGAAGTTCCCCTCACGCACATCAAGTGCTTTTCACAATGGGAGCGTGCCTTCTTTAGTTTGCCCACATGTGCGCTATTTAGGAATAAGCCAAAGCAGGTTAGCACCACGTTTCTTCAAATAAACAAACACAATACTAAAACGGAATTGGGTAAGACCTCGAGAGAATCATAGCAAAGCAAGATGGTAAAGATCCGTTTTATTTCCACGCAGAAAGAAGTATTTAAAACTCCACCAACAGAAAACATCAGCATGCATCTTTTAGTGATGCTCGTTAGCTGTCCTTATTATGACCTGCTTCTTAAGCCTCGAGGACATCCCTTCCAAAAGAGGAAAAGTGCAATCTGTATGCTAGGAAAACTACAAAGAAGCAATAAATTATTGCTGTAATGACATGCTAATTAAAATTTTGCTTGTAACTCATGTAAGTGTTTGAAGCCCGGCAAATTTCTCTTTTCATTTGTGAAGTGTGAAGGTAAATTGCCCAGTGACAGTGGGACATCGCTAACAAGTACAAATTGAATAACATGCTATCTTGCTCTATTAGCCCTGACTAGCATGTCTGAATTAGATATTCAGCACACTCCCCATTGAAGGCCTGATTGATAAATGCTTAGGAGAATTTGTCAAAACAACAGAGGCTACACCCAGTGGGACATCAATATGCTCCATTTAGTCACCCACACAGCACTTCCTACATAGGATTGTCACATAAAATTAAGACTAGCCGCTAACCAGCCATCAAGCTTGTAGCAGACGTCAGGCAGCCTGTGTTCTGTATGCATATTAGTCACATGCTTAACAATTTGGGCTGTCAGGACAGAAGCATGCAGTGACCTCTGGAGCAGAGGTTGGATTTTCCAACTATACCAAAACATCACGCTCAGCTGTTCAAGATTTTAGACCATTTCCTGCTAGATCTGTGCACAGATGCAGTGCCCTAAGCTATAATCTGTGGCCGCGTCCAAACGACAAATGGCCCTGGGAAGATTATTGCATTATATATTAAGTACCACAAGTCTGTAAATTATAAGTAAACTACTGTTCAGACTGTCTCCTCCAGCTTTCAGGATACTTTCCATCTCCATTCTTTTTTAAATAAACCTAATAAATATTGGGTGAACCGAGAGATCAAAGCCCAGCGCTTGAATTAGCCATCTCCATTGCTAATTAGCTGCTTGAATATCAAACAGTTTTGGACCAGCTGTAATTTAATAAGCCATGATTGAGGTTGGTTTGATTTTGTTTCCCCATTGAAAATTCTTCTCAGGTGCAAGTTTGTATGAGTTTAGAATTCTTGGTGATAAGCTGTTTTTGGTACTTCCCTTGTAAACATAATTAGCTATAAATACAGAGTAACAATAAGAAGAATCAGTACAGTCTACAGAATCTTTCATTGTATCTGTTATCTTAGTTCTATGCATTATACGTAATCTCTATGTATGAAGTTATGTGCTCATAGAATAAAGAACTAAAATGTAACAGAGTCAGTAGTTTGGAATAAAATGTATTCTCTACAAAATTGACAAGCTTTTGTCATTTTCAAGCTCATATCTTACCATCAGGCATGGAAGCTAGGATAATATTTTTTAATAAATTGCTTAAGTTTCCCTTTACAAAGAGTCTAACAAGATGCATTTGTGTGCTGTACTAAAGAGAATATAACAAATGATTTTTGTTTTTGAAAAATCATGTATCTGTTCCAACTCAAAGAAAGCTATTCCAACCTGAAGTTTTAAACACTTCACACTGGAATTCTCCCTGTATTTTGGAATTCTTGCTTTTGTGCCGAGACTTAAAGCAGAATTACCCCATGAAACGTTAGAAACACATTTCTTATGGCACATCTTCATAATACAATCACAAGAAACAGATGGGCTGTGATAAAAAAAAAAAATCACTTTTAGACTTGAATAGTTATTTCTTCTTTCTAGGACACAAAGGCAAAACTTTTTTTTTTTTTTTTTTTCTAGGACGGAAAGGCAACTTGCTATTGGCATTCTGTATTTTCAATTTCGGAGAGAAAGAACACATGAATGAAATCTTCACTTTGGATTCTTTCTAGATTTTATTTACCTTGGAGTTTCCAATATTTCAGTTTTTGGGCACATCTCAGTGGTATGCTATTTATAACTATGTGGAAATCTAATCATAGGATTCCTTCCATAAAATAATCATTTTCCATCATATTAAAAGACATCAGGTCCCTTAGCCTATATAAAATCAACATTTAATATGAAAAAATCGGTGAGCTGCAAAATGCTAATTCATTTGTGTTAAACTGCAGAAAGACTAAGTGAGAAGGCTGTGTCTTGACCCTAAAACAAAACTTGCTCAGTGTGGTTCAAACAACACCCCAAAGCCCAACAGTAGTTGTAATCAGGGGCAAGATTCCACCCCGTTGCTGGGGATGATTACAAAGACATGCTGGAGCAAGGAGGAAATAGCTGAACATTTAGCCTTGTTAAGCAGGTGACTTTCTGTAAGCAGATATAAACGTTTTCTCTCCAAATATTTTTTCTTTAACTGAGAACTATCCCCATGTTATAGGATATCTCACATTTATTAAAGCCAGCAGCAGCAGCCAACTCTGTTTCTTTTTTTTTTCATGGTCACTTTGACTTCTTCAGCAACAACAATTCTTCACTTAAAATTTTCGCTATTATGGATTTTATAAATTCCCTTTTCTCATCCCCCACTACCCCTCACCTTCCAGTAGGAAGAGCAAACAAAGGACAGCAGAGGCCTTTGCCTCGGGCAACTGTCTGCTGATGGATATTGTAGCAGCTGAATCGCTCCCCATTCACATTCTAAACCCTCTCTCTTAATTGTCATCAGTATCATCAATGTCACTGACAGAGACCACTGCACAATCTACAGCCCTTCAGAGCAATATTGCCTTTGGCTTTTTCTCCTGGGGCTTGCTTCTTGCTTGGTGCAATCTGTGAAACCACTTAGCCCAGGATCTATGTGGACTTCTAACAGGTACCAGATGATGCATCCAGACCTCTCGTCTAGTTTTCTGTCCTTATGCCTGGTGCGCCTCCCACTGATGTGTGTGTCCAGATGTCAGGGAGTAGAGGATGCTTCTGCTTCCATTTGCATGAAAGAGCTTCAGGTTGGTGGGAGTGAAGTCAACTGTACATGAGAAAACCTGATGTGTGAAATAATGTTATTATTTGTAATGGCTTGGTACATTCTCTATTTAACCTAGTCCAGAATTCTCAGTCAGCATGTTTATATGCCTATGTGATTGTGATGCTTGAGGAAATAAATAGAGGGAAGTGCTTCTTCCTCCTCAATGATTTCCTTGATCTTTAAATATTATCTTTGTCCCCACAATTTATAAAAAGTAAAGGAAAATTATTCATCTTAACAACTCCTCTACAAGGATTGGGAAAGAAAGTAACCTCAAGTGGCCTTTTAAAAACAACATTTATTATAATACTATTATTCTTTCAATGAGAAAAATTATTTCTTTTCCTAAAAATACATAATCGAATATTTCTTCCTAAGTGTCCAATTTGCATTAAATTAAAATTCATCCATGAACATATGTTAACACAACTTGAAGAAAGCTGTTTTATCTATGTGATTATTATATCTCTTTCAAATGAATAAATACACACACACATATATATATATATATATATATATATATATATATATAATATTCCCTTCTCCATGTGGCATAAATACAACTCCACAAAATATATCGGCAATCAAAATATTGTGCACAACAACACTTTCTGCAACTGTGTTTTTTATAGCTGAACTTTCATGATCTCAGCTAGCAATTATATGATTTTACTGAGATTATTTATTTACATTTATTGCTGTTTTCCACACGATTGTAAACTCCAAGAGAGAAGGGATCATGCCCCCTTTTTACTCACCTTCTTATGCACGGTGTACCTAATAAAAAAACAAAACTAAACTAAACAAAAGCCACCTGGTTTGTTGTAAGACTATCACGAATACTGGTTGAATGAATTAAAATATGAGCGAATGACGAATGAATGAATGAGTGGATGAATGAATATATAAAATTACTGGAATTGGTAGGAACTTTTTAGTACTTGAAATATAAGCATTGAACAGGCAGTCTAACATAAATGTGGTAAGTCCTAAATGCGTTTGGTAGGCTCACAGTGCTGTCTCTAATAGGGATATCATATGGCCCCTATATCCTTTGAATCTTTAAGCAGACCCAAATCTTGGATTCTAAGTTTTAGAGAAAACTCTTGAGGTGAGCTGTTGACCCTTAAAACAAAATAAGAAAATTCCAAGGCTAACTTATTCTTCAGGAGGGATCCGGATAACTTACTTAACTCTTTCGTTATACCTAGAGACTGCCACTTTAATTGGATTATCTTTTAAGAATTGGCCTTTTTGCATTTTTTCTCTCAAAATATGGAAGAGGACAAGGTATTTTGAATAAAGTGAATACAGTGAAATTGAGTTAGACAGTAGTTCCTATATTCTTAAACAGAGTATTGCTAGGAATGCATTTGCTTTCTTTTCTACATCTTGGCCTAGATGGACGCCATTTTTCTGTTTTCTCTCTTGCTGGTTCTATGACGATTTTCTCTACAGATTGGATTACAGAAGTGCTTTTTGCCTAAAGTTTCCCCGGAGGACCACCCAAGAGCTTTCGCTGCTACAAAAGGTAAAAGCCTGTGACTTTAGTGGGTTGTTTGCCTAAAGCATAGACTGCCTATAAAATATAAGGGACTCTGTCCTGTAATTCATGTGGTTATAAAATAAATCATTGGAAAATGATTTCAAAAGCTTTCTGGACAAGTTAGTTTAGTATAATCCTTCTGACTAATGATCAACAATGGTTGGTCTTAATGAAATCTGTGTCAACGTGTGTGTGTGTGTGTGTGTGTGTGTGTGTGTAGTATTTAACACTAGAAAAACTTTATTTGTGAAATCAGGGTCCATCATGGTCATCTTCCTGTGAAAAGCAACACAACTGGTTAAGCCTATTTTTCTCATTCTGTATACTAGAAGCAACTTTTCTAGGGTCATGAATGTAATATTGTTACAGTAATAATACATAATACATCTTATATACTAACCCTGTCTTGTAAGTGCAAATTTAAAATAGTTTAGACCTCGAGACAATAAATGTTGTGTAAAATTAGTACACAATGTACTATACCAGCAGAAATGGTATTTTATGATATTTACTTATACTACATTTATTTTTAGTCATAACACATATCAAAAATTAAAAGAAAACATACTTAGGGCTTAAACTTTTGCTTTCGGTGCAAAAATTACATACATACATACACACAAATTGATTCTGGATATGAAAGCATAGTGGATAAATAACTGAGAATTATGGTTTCAGCTAGAGACAACAAATTAAATAATTTAATTCCAAAAATGTAATTAAAAATTGAAAACCATATTAGATTTTCACATTGGCCAAAATGATTTAATAACGCCAAATGCATGTCACTTTGTATGCATGGATTGATATGATCATATCATATCATATCATAAGAAAACTGCTTATATTCCTCAATATCACTTTTAAATCACAATGCTTAAAATAAAATCTGAGGTTTAAAAAAATTTTTTTTTTCTTCTTCGGACATTCTTTTTTTATTCAATATTGTTACAGTGTGATTTTTCAATAATCCAAACAGCTTATAGTTAATTTTGGACCCTTCATCCTTCCTAGGCTCTAGGACTTGGTAGGGGTCCTTTATTTAGAAACGCTGGAGATAATTCCTACACAATTGATTTCAAGCGCTTCTCCTGTGGTTGCTCCAATCGTCACTCCTCTATTCCAGGTCCTTATTACGTCGTACCTCAATTCCTCTTTCAGAAGCCTCCTAAATGTTCCTTTGAGTTCACACCTCCTGCCCTCAGATCTTTATGCACAGACACTAGATTACTCTTTACAAAATTTTCATTTTCTTACTAATCTCATCAGAAGTAAGTGATGGCTGCCCATGGCTCAGAGGGTAATTCTGAACTGCTCTGCTAGAATTCAGGGCTCTCAGACTTCTTGCTTTGACCTCACTTTCTGTCATTATCTCCCACTCATCCCTCAACTTGATATGCTCTACTTGATATGCCCCGAATAGTCCGACTTCATTAATTCTGCCGGCATCAACATTATTCCTCATACTCGAAATGACCTCATTGTTAACCACACAGAAGCCTGCCCCGGTCCACTCGTCTCATATCCCCAACCCTCAGTGATCTTCCTCACCACTGAGATCTTGCTTTTGAGGACCAGTTAGCCTTGCACTGAGTTTCACTGTATTATCATGTTTATGAAGACATACGTTTTATCTATCAGTTAGTTTCATGATTTTAAGAACAGGGCTTCTATTTCCTCTTTCCCCATAGGGCATGCCTTACAGGTAGATTCCCCAAACTATTCACTGATAGAATAAGTAACTTCACACAGAGGTTAAAACTGTGTTCACTCTAGAAAAAACTTACTTGCTGGCACCAAACGTTTTCTCACCTATTAGAAAAATAAAATGATCATACTAAGTGATACTGTGTATAAAATATATCTCTTCTGATGCTGAGCATATGAAATCTCAGTAACATTAGGAAAACTGAACTTTAACCCTAATCAAAATTTATCTTTTTCTTTGAGAAATGCCCACATATGTCTCTTGTAGATACTCATGCTATTTGAAGACAGACACATTTTAAAATTTATATTTACATAAATATGAAAATTTTTAAGAAAATGCAACCAAGGTGAATTACATTAATACATTTTACTCAGAGACTAGCAGAGTAGCCTGAACATAAGGAAGTTTCAATATTATAGTATCAGGAAACAAAGTGATGTATAAATGATCAAGATATCAAGTCACAGACTTGTCCAGATTCACTATGAATAAGTCAGCGCCCTCTAATATAAAAGTATTATAAAAGCCATAGCCAACACAATATTATAGTAAGTTTAAAAATTTAAGGATCATATTTGCTTCTGTGTGTGATATTCTGTAAAAATCTTTATCCTCTCGAAGTTCCTTCTACCTAAAGCTCAGAACCTATGGTAAAGTGTATTTTAGGGTGTTGTTCTTGACGTTTTTGGAGATACTTAAACGTCTAAAGTATTTTTCAGATTTGTGCTGAAAAGTACTAATCATTTAGTAGTAAGTCATGAGAAAATTTACATTTAAGTAAGGAGGAACACCAGGGGGTAGTACATTCTTTCCAATGACTTGAACAAGTCATTTTATGGAATTTATTATTCTGTCACTGGGGAGCTGTGACGCTATTTTTTTTTTTTTTTTTAAGTAAGCTCTACAACCCAACATAGGGCTTCAACTCACATCCCCAAGATCAAGAGTTGCAAGCTCTACTGACTGAGCCAGCCGGGTGCACTAAGTTATAACACTACTGGGCCAGTTTTTTTTTCAGTTACTCTTTAGTTTCTAAAATCTCCCTGCAAGGCCATTTACACCAGCTAGTTAGTGTGCGACCAAAATGAGAAGCCTGATCCCCTAATTCATTAGAGTTCTTCTATTAAATACTCACAAATAAACTTGTCATCCATTTAACTTGCAAATGTGTGCTTCTGACTGCAATAGTTGGAGGGTAACTAGTAGTCTATCCTGATCACTGGAAAAGAAAATGTTAATCAATCCTTTAATGATTGAATATTTATCAAATTATTAATTTATTGAGAAGTACCAGCATCAACTTTGATTAAAAGGAACAGACCAAAAGTATATATGAAAAAGAAGTAAATAGCTAAAAGATATCATAAAGTATAATACTATATATAATTATATATTATGTGTTCTATGTATAATATGAATTAAACTATAAGCTAAGTAGGCATGTTTTTGTATATTACATGCTATACATATGTAAATATGTGATATATATGCATATACATCTTACATACCCATGTCTAGATCCGTCTATGTATTTGATAATTCTCTATTACTCGGCTGAAATAAGAACATAGGTGATCCAAGTATGCATGATTTTTAATTAGGATTCAGACTAATACATTTTTGTTAACAGACTTACCCTTACCTTTCTAACACATGCTCGAACACATAATTGCTTCCTGAGTAAAATTTTACAAGATAAATTGATTTATTGTTCTTCAGTTTTCCTTGTCAATTTTATTCTCTTTAGCATTCTCTGGTTAGTTCATATACCCAGTCACCATATTTACTTCTGAAGGACATTTGGCTCTTATTGACAATAAAATTCATTCTTGGAGAAACAGATCAACATTATTGAGAATAATCAAAACAGGAAACAATGGATTACATGATTACTGGAATAAGTATTTCTTCTCTGAAAATCAGATCCCCACATCTTTGTTAAGATGACCATGCTTACTGGGAAGCATCTGCCATATGTATCTGTGTGTTCATGTGCATATGTGTATGTGTATGTGTGCGCATGTGTACACTGAAGAAATCCAAAACTAGTTCTCTTTTATAAGGTTCATAGTACTACCTACATTTTATTTGTTTGTGGGTAAGTGTTCTAATTTTATAAGATTATCTAGCAAATAGTTGACACCAAAGATACTGGGCATTATATAAAACCATGGTGGATTCCTCAAGCTTACATGTAAAAATCTATTTATTTTATAGTCTATCCCTCACATGCTCTTGGTAATCTAAATGATCTGAAACATGATCTAGACTGAGCTCAACTTTATATTAGCTACAAGCCCTTGAACAAGCCTTTGAGGTAGTTTACTCTTTTGCAAAATGGATAATATCGTTTTCCATGATTTTTTAAAATTATAAAGTAATTGCTTTATTAATGAATAGTCTCATAAAAGGAAAGTACTATGTGAAAATATATGATCTGAAAGTAATGAAATTCAAGAGCAAAAATTAAATATCCTGTAACTAAATTTTCATTGATGGTGAAAACAAAATCTAAAAGTTCTTACCATTTCTAAAGCGTGTTTTGCTACTGGTTAAAAAAACATTTCAAGATTTATTTTTATCCTGACCATGATATTAACATACAAAGTAATATTCAAGTATGTCTTATTCTTAATACCACAGAAGGAGATCTACCGAGGTGGGTGGAAATTTAGCTGAAAGTAATGAAGGGTCATATCTTTAAAAGACATATTGCTGTTGAAAAATATGGCCGAATCACACTGGTTGACTTTTTCTGTAAATGGGTTAAAATTTACACACCACTGGAGATCTGTTGAAGAGCATGTGGGTTAAACACACTGAATCTCCATCCCAAACACAGTAAGGCAGCTACAAGTCAAACATAATGACAGTGCTGATTAATTAGATACTCCTACCCCCAGTACTTCAGAGTGATTTATGGAGACACATCTCTAGCCTGATCCATTGTGCTGACTGGATTAATGGAGTGAGCTAGAAAAATTCACTGGCAACAGTATCTGGAAGCCCAGCAAACATTAACCCTTGGAGTTTTCTTATCTACCCTATTGACAGAATATTAATTATGACAAAACATACATGTCTCACCTAATTATCTTTTGATAGCTTGGTTTATGTTTGATATATAAATACAGATGTATATATTTAATGTTGAATATTTGGATCTACTGAAATTCCTTGCATTAGAAAGAAATCACACATAAACATTTAAGAAGAACAGAATGAAATTAAGTTTTGTGTCCATTATGGAAAGGACACTGTGTATGCTTATCTTTTTCCTCTTAACCATATGCTTAGAGACGTAGAAATTTGTTACAGAGTTAAGGAGAACATAAAAATTCTTTTCAAACAGAGACCATTCCATTTACATTAAGTAGTTATCAATGTGTAGGTTGCCTGGTGGTAGTGAATTCTGGAGTAAAGAGATATTCTGCTTGGGGTTGGGGAAAGACATCACTGACATATAAGCAATTAAATTAGAAATATTTTGAAGTATGCCTAATTAGAAGTGAGCCTATTAGCACATAAATTGTTTCTGGTGTATATAAATGAAGTATCATATATTATCTGAATCTCAAAATTAAAAGTTTTATGGAGCTATTTCTGCACCATATGTAAAGATATATAACATTGAAATTGAACCTTTCCTAAAGTATCTAGAACAATTATGAGATGTATCACTAAATTCAGATTGAATTATTTTTGTGGTATTAGATCCATTCCAGTCATGTTTTCTACATGTGTTATGTTAAAGATATGAAAATACAACTTTTATGTAGACTTGCTTAAAATTCTCTGGGTAAAAATGTGTCTTTCAGTTAGAAGCAGAAGCTAGAACCAAGTCATAAACTCCTAATGAAGCAGCTCTACGTTGCACTGAGACCAAATAAATAAGCTAACTAATTTAACTATTTTAAGAGCTAAGTTATCGTAATAGTGCAATAAAGATAATGTAAGGTTGCCAAAATTTGGATAACTGAAGGCATACTCTTGCCTGTCTGGCGACTCAAGGCTCATACTTAGAGGAATTATATTGTTTGTTGTAGATTTTCTTCATTCTAATGATGGTACAAAAGGAAGGAAATGCAAAACTGACTAAATCTAAGTTCATAAATTTTTACAGCCCAGGTCGTCAAGAAATGGAAACTTAATATCAGGCTTTAATACCCATAGGTATACCATGAAACCAATACGTTAGATCAAAGGTGTTATCTTAAATTTGCCAAGTTGGAGTTAGTGACAGTTCTGCAACGATCTCATCTGAGCAAAAATTTAAGTTCTCATCTTGGAGCGATTTTGCCCCTGAAGGGAATGTTTTCCAATGTCCAGAGAAATTATTGATTGTCCTAAGGAGAGTGCTCCTGACCCCTGGTGGGTAGAACTCAGCTAATAGATATCCTACAATGCACAAGATAGCCACCTGCAACAGAAGTATCCAGCCCCTCGGGGTCAATAATGCTGGGGCTGAGAAACCTGGCCCTAGCTAGAATACATTTAAATAATTTTATCTCAAGTTTCGAAGGAACTTGCTAATGCTGAGAATTGCCTCTATGAATGAATGCTAAAGCGTGCTGATCTGCTATGACAAAAGGTATTAGTGTCCCTGGAAAAATATAAGAGTACTCTGATAATTGGAAAAATGAGCCTAAAACTATTAATTTTATCAAAAAGTGTCATCATTAAAATACCCTCAAGACATTAGGAGGCCCTTAAAATAACACACAGGCCCATCAATAAGTTGATTCTTCATGTCCTGGATGCCAAACTTTTGAATGTGAATATCTTGGACGTCTAAGCCCATATATTACCAAAAAGTATTACTGAGTACCAGAAGAAAAGGTTTTATGTAATTTAATAATGCTAATATGATGAATAGTATTTAAAGAAGAATTTAATAATTCCCATGCAAAGTATTGTAAATACCACAAGTTAATGGACTAAATATCTCCACTGAATACATGACTAAAGGTAAATTTGTGCACGAGTTCAAAAAGTTACAATTTTATTTTTCATTTAACTAAAACATATTCAAGCCCATCATTCAAAGGCTCTATTTCACAGAAAATTGACTCCAGAGAAAGTGGCTTCCCTTTCTGACCACCGCAAATAAAAAAATTTGAGAAGTTTCTAGGATTCCTGTCTTCAAGCTTTTCAATTTCAACATTAAGATTTTATTATTAACAGCCTTTGCAAATGGTTGTTTGTCACTTGGAAAGGCTTTCTTTATGTTACAAATATATTAAGATTTTTCCGAATTCAAATCTAACTCCCACGTAGTCAAATTTAGCCTTTTTCAGCAATTCCAGCTCAAAAACCTCTTTTCCGCTTAAAATGGAAAATTTTAAATTATACTTAGAATTAGAAATTTAAAATTTGTATCACTTACTTTGGTACTTTATGTTATCCTGCCTCACTCTTTTTTTTTTTTTTTTTTCCTCTCAACCAATTATTTTCCATTTGTTTTTAAATCTTCTCCGGTTACAAACACCCAGTTAGGTTATAAACACTGTTTCATGTATATCTCTTCTAGTGATAAGTGCTTAATAAATATTAGCAGAGTGAAAGAAGGAAGGAAAGAAGGAAAGAAGAGAGGGAGGGAAACCGGAAGGGAAAAACGAAAAAGGAAAGGAAGAGAAGGAGTTCAGGAAGGAAGGGAGAAAAAGTCCTTTGTATCACTCTTCCTGTGTGACTCAGGAGTAAATATTCCCGGAGTCTACTTTAAAAGCAAAATGTCTTCAACTGGCTCCCAGATGTTGAAGTTCATCAATTCCAATCCATCAGTGTCCACCCGGATCATTTATGCCTAGACGGAATAGTATTTGAGGTTTCTCTACGTTTTCTCATTCAAGATCAGTAATTCTAAACTCTCCTTTACAAGCATAAACCCAGCTCCTGGAAACTGCATTAGAAGGTGGGAGAGGGTGAACTTCAAAGGCATAATGTGTTTAACATAATTACATATTTAGGAAAAAAGTCCTTATTTTTCATAAAATAAAAAGTAGAAAGCAAAACTGGTACAGACAGAGTGGGCTTCTTAAACCAGATATGGACCCATGATTTTTCCCCTCAATGTCTTCCCATTCCCTGGAAGACGAATGCCAATCCTTAAATTCCATAGGCTATCTTTGCTACCCCTTTCATTTCCTCTCCCGTTGGTTCCTAATTCAGACTTTGGGCTTGAGACAAACCAATTTTTTTCGTCTTTTTCAACTGCACCATGTAATCTCTTTTCAGCTGGTCTTTGTGTGTACTCGTTAGCCATAACCTTTCCCAAGCATCCTTGTGGCCAACACACAGCATACAAGTGTGTACACGTGCATTGTTAGCTACCTTCTACTTCACTTCCTGCAAAAATTACTTTCGTGGCAAACTGCTGCGAGGTCTGGGGTCAGGTCTCTGGGTTCCCCGGGGGGATCCTGCACCTCCTCCCACACTTCCTCTTTCCCAACGCAAACCACACTGGAATGAGATTGAGTGCGGGGCTCTAAGTAAATTCTGTGAAGACCCTTTTTTTCCTCTCTTGCTCTTCCGGTAGTCCTAGTACCTAGTACTGAGTTTGACAGGAATGTTTTTCAATGAGTATTTGTTAAATTGACCTAAAACAAACTAAATTGGGTCATACTAAATAATTTTAAGTTTAATATGTGGCTAGAGCTACTCGTAAGTTTTCATTTTGATCAAAAGGTGATTTGGTTTCTTGTTTTGTTTTGAAACATTGATAAACACTTAGATGCAAATCTGCACAACTTCTCAATGCCTTTCTTTTGTAAGGGAATTCATTTTATGTTTCCCCTACATCTTTTTACTTACAGGACTATAGCTTAAAACAGACATTAGATGTCCAAAATTCCTATGGTTACTCAGTGGTTATGCATCTGTTATTTCATAGCTGGACTTTTTTTCAAATCTTAAGAAAAACTTTTTCTCTTAAGTGATGGTCTCCTCTACTCCCCCCACAGAAAAAACCCCAAAAACCAAAAAAAACAAACAAACAAACAAACAAAGAAACCTACAATACCACTTTAAATTAACCTTAATATATTCTGCATTTAACCCTATAGGACATTTTATGATTCACTGTATTCCTTTATCCAAATTTCTTCTGATAAAGCTTTTCTTTCCCTTTATGAAAATTGAATTAATAAATGATCATTGACAGAAAATTTGAAAGACACAGACATATGAGTAAGAAACAGTGATCACACACATAATTCCAAGATCCAGAGCTGGCCCCTGATAACATCTTGTTTAGTTTCCACTTATTTTCTATGCATGTACTTTTAAACAGTTAAGATCAATCTGGGCAAATAGACCATATTCTGCATTTAAAAAAATAATTTTATATCAAAACATTGCCCTTGCTGTTATGCCATTATCTTTGTACACTTAATCTGAGATGACTATATAATATTATTATGTGAGTATCACAGTTTACTTCCCCATTTCCCTATTAGTGTCCATTTAGATTTCTCTACACATTATAGGTGTTCATGCTTTCAAGAAACAAAGGCCATGGAACCCCATGGGCCATTGGGCTTGGGTGAATTTTTTCTTCCGTCCTGGTTCACGTAACGTGCTGTATAGCAGTTGCCTCAGTACAATGATGCCATTTAATGAACTGTCCTGTGAGTGCATGAATCACGTAATCGGGAATTTGGGGAAAGAACTGTCCTATATATTGATGATAAATACAGTCATGACTCAGGGAATAATGATGAGTCATTTAAGCACGTCTTCTCAGATTCAGTGGAAAGGCAGGCTTAAAATCACTGGCAGCCAAAGATGTACTCTATATATTTAAGAGAGTAGGAGTGTTTTCTGCTCTGCTTGCCTGAAAATCGATTATTCTAGAAGTGTAAAAGATATAATGATTGCATAGCAGTAAGTGGGCATGACAATAATACCAATAGCAATGTTAAATTGATTAGGTTTCAGAATTCCAAAGGTGTGCAGATGCAGGACTAGGTGTTCCTACAACTTGGTGAATTATAGGACTACCTGTTAACATGCACGTACAATGAGCTTTTCCAGGTGGGTATGCTCTCAGCAAAAAGATCAGAAATATGTCTGTTAAGAAAATTCATTTATGCCAACAATTTGCTTCCAGTATTGATGAGAGAGAAAAGTCAAATAACTGCATTAAGTGGCTTTTGCAGTTTGACCTCCTGGAACGGGGTAAAAAGAAACCCAACTTAGTGCTCTAGGTGCTCGATTGTAAAGGGCTTTGATGATGAGATGCCCTTCCTCAGGCTGTGACACTATATTCCCATGAAGAGATGAGACAAATAATTTCCATATTAAGGAAATTTTGTGAGGAATTTGTATCTACTTTAGAGATACTGTATTTTCTCATTTATAGAAAGAATCCAAGAAAGGGGTAAGAAGAACACCAACTTCACTCACACAGGGGCTAGAATTCAAGGACTCTATTTCTTATTAAAGAGAGCAACAGAAGTAATAGGAAAAAAGCTTGGTCTTGGCTGTTGGCCTGAAATTTGTCCCTTTCTCGGCATAGAGATGGGAAGGTCTCACACATGAAGGAAGAGAACAAAAAAGGAAAAAAAAAAAGGCAGGGTGGGGGAGAGATAGAGGGAGAGAGAATTCTAAGTAGGAATTCAGGGCAGAAGGAGGAAGGATCCTGGAGGAGAAGTATTACCACCAGCACTAGTCCAGATAGTAGGTGCCCCAGAGGGTGGCTCTGAGGGGCAGGATTGGGACTGTTGCAGACTGAGCAAGTGCTGACTGCAATTTCCGGAGCAGATGGCCAAACTGGCAGGTGAGTTTCTGAGAGGAAGCTCCTGGGCCTTTACCCACATTCTCCATGTACCTGGGTTCACAGATGGCAAATGAAAAAGATGAAGTTTTATGTGTTTTATGTGCTCTCATAAATTATAGAGAGCAAAGTCCATCTTATATGGATAAAATTAATTCTCAACACTTGTGTATTTATCACTTAACTTGACTGATTTTCTTTTCATTGAAAAAAAAAAACCTTAGAAGTCACAATTTTCTCTATTGTTGGTATAGACTATCCAGGTTTCTGAATGACATAATGTTTATGTCATAAACAAGCAAGGAGAACAAACATAGCAAGGAGAAAGCAAAAATTTCCAAGGACAATGAAATAAAAACCTATCTAGTCCTTAAATTTCACTAAAAACATGGTTTGAACCAAAAATTAAAAAAAAAAAAAACTTTAGAAATTCAGAAATTGTTTCCTAACTACTACTAATTCTCATTAAATAAATTGTTGTTTATGCCTAAAGTATCATGACATAAAACAATACTTTTCCATACACTTAAAATCTAATATTAGATTTTATCTAATTAGATTGTATCTAGTTTATCTTATTAGATTGTATCTAATATTATTTTATATTTTAAGTGTATACATGTTATATATAGATATGTAGAGAAATGTTATTATATGAAATATCATAACTTTATTTTAATCAAATAATAGTTATTGACCTTTTTTGAGGCATACTTTTAAAAAATGTGTTTCTAAATAAAAAGGGTCTCAAGAAGTTTACAGTTTGGTTTAGGGAGAGTGAACACATATAAAGGAACAAACCAAAAGCATGTTATGGAAAAGCAGGCCAAGGGGAAATTAATATTGAGTAAAATAAAATTTTTCTAAAAAATGGTGAGGAAACAGTGTACCTGAATTAGCAAACTCGTTTATGATAAGTAATTGATTTTCAGTAGCAAAAACTGCATCATGTCTATCCTTTCCTTAAGAAAGAAGTTCAGAGTTTATGTTACTGAACTGCACAGCATCAATATTTAGCTATATTTTGAAATCCAGGTAAGAACATTCTGAAATAGTTCCACACTGCCAGTATAACCTGTGTCATTCTTGAACCCTGAAAATTCCTGTCACAAAGAGGAATATGTTATGCATTTGAATCCAAAGAGGAAAGGTTTATCCCAGAGGTTCTTAATGGGGGTGACTTTCCTCCGCTAGGTAATGTCTGGAGACATTTCGCCTTGCCACACAAAGGGGGTGGTCGGTGGTGAGTATTACTGTCATTTAGTAGGCAGAGGCCAGGGATGCTGCTAAAACATCATATAATGCACAGAACCGTGCCCAATAGCAATCACCCAGCCCAAAATACCAACAGTGCTGAGATTGGGAAACCCTAGTTTGTCCCTTATGTATCTGCTGAAGGCTCAAGGGAAAAGACTGGCCCTCAAATTAGAGCATCTATAATACCAAAAATTGTCTTCTTCTGCAATCACATGTACATGTTAGATGAAATTAAATCACTTTTTAAAAAAGTTCCCAATTTTTTTTTTCATTTTAATCCTACTGTTTGAATTAGTTTTCAAAAACTTCCTCAAAAATATACCTTTTACTTTGGTCAGGTGTCTCACAACTAAGGTAAGGTGGTGTTTGTTTCATACCATACCATTACTTCTATTGTTCTCTTAAATTCCAACCACTTGTTTATTCCTCTACCTTTCCTTTCTTTTATTCAAATATTTTATACCCTCTGATAATTGGGTAAAATATCTTTTCTAAAAGTAACCCCCAACTTAATATTTTGTATGTTTATTATCTCTACCACATTCTTTAGCATTTAATCATTTCTCATTGTCTTACTTTGTTTTATGCTTGCTTTTTTGTTAAATGTCTTGCTTATATATGCTCTTAAAAATAAAGATGAGGCATCATTCTTAAACTATATGATTCTCTTGGTATTTGATGCCAATATATGCAATATACAGACTAGCATATAAAGACCAACATATACACATAGAGACGAGCATACACAGTAAACTTTCATTAAATTCTAATTATTTGGTTCATTCATTTTTTTAGACTGATAGGAAAACAAAGGGTGAAGAAAGGTGAGAAGGAAAAGCATAAAACCAAAGGAACAGGTCTTGCAACAAGTTTAATACATTTTTTCCAGCGATCTTTGCACATGTGAGTTGCAATCTAATTTCCATTTTACCCTGTCTCCATCTGTATTTATGGAGGTTGAAATATGTTACTGTTTTCTCAGAAATACCAACTGAGTAAGAAGCCAGGGCTTTCTATATACTCATTGGAATGAGCAAACTTTATTCTAACCCTGGATGGTGGTGGCCACCGTTGGGCTCTGGAGACGGAATCCCTGGGCTTGAATCCTGGATTAGCTACTTATCAACAGCGACATTAGGGAAGTCATTTAACTTTTCTGACTTGGAATTCTTCCTCCATTCTATGGGTATATTAAGGGTGCCCAGTTCAGATGGTTGTTATGATGACTGATGAGATAACTGATGTGAGGGGCTTAGACCAGTGCCAGGCCAAGAACAAGGCTCAGTAAATGCTAGATAGCCTCATTACTAAAAACATAACTTAATCCTGTGATCCCTCAAGATCTTATCTGTTAACATGACCTTAGATCTAAGATCTTCAAATTATCTTAGCATTTCAAACATATGTTATAATGTCTTTTAAATGAGATTATTTTCTTTCCTGATTACTCAAGAAGTAACAATTTACAGTTTATCATGTTTCACATTGGGCAGGTTCACATCACTCTCAGATGCATTTTACATTTTTAAATCTATCTAACCTAAAAATCTAAAATAAAGAATAAACATGTTCTTAATCTCGCATACTATAAATCTGCTTTTGTGTGTTCGTAAACACTGGGTTCATGGTGAAATAAATTAGCGCTGTAAAGTACACATATGTCAACAATTACTGAGTGCAGTAATTTAAGGCCCGATTCACTAAACTTTCCTTTGGCCAATAAGCACTCTTGCACAAGAAATATGATTTAAGGAGGAAAAGGACTGAAATATAAATATTGCACTGACTCCATCTTTCATATTCCTAAGTGCTATAACTTTCAGAGTACCATTTCCTCTACTTATGGCATACCCAATTAGCTCCCTCCCACCAACATTTATTTATGTCATCATTTTCCCTGGATTAGTTCTGATTTATAAATAAGCATGCTCGTTGAAAGCAAAGTAGAAGTGTGATTTAACCCAAAGTAAGAAAAATGTGTAGGTTTAGTTCATCAAAACTTCTAATAAGCCTTGGTGAAAAAACCTCACCTACACAATAAAGGGCAAAGTGTTTGAGCTCTACCTGCTTGATTCGGAAGGGTTATTAATTCAGCATCCATTCTTCTGTTTTTAAATGTGGAACTTTAATTGACAAATACTGACTTCCAGTGGTGTAACACAAAACTTTGGGAAGTATCCAGCTTCCTAATATTTCACCTGGATTTCATTTTTATATTTATGGAAATCATTTTTAAAATGTGACTCTAAGGGAAGTATGACTCTAGGAACTTCCTATGTTAAAGATAAATAGTACATGCGCAATCCTGCCTGTTATACAAGGGATGAAGACATCACTATATTATTCTAGATTAAAGGGCACTTGAAATAAGCAATAAACTTCTGTAAGTCAGCAACTTAGATAATTGGTCCTTTATAGTATCCCTTTTTGCTCACTACAAAAGAAGCACACGGATAAATGTATACTGCAGCAAAAACAAACACCTAGAAAATAAAACGGTTGCACTGTGTGGAATTTATTGTTCCAGTTCTTTACTAACAAGAGAATTGGAAAATCTAACTTCGTATTCTAACCAGATCAGCAAGTACGTGTTAATTCAAGTCTGCTAGTAGTAAATCATAGCAGTGGCCTCTTTATTTGCAGTCTTCTCTATGCAAGTGCATTTCCTGAGACCATTTTCCTGGGAAATGCTGATTTCCTTCATCCTTTCTTCTGCTCTAAGCATTCATAGCTTATTGTCTGCGTGATCTTGAACAAGTTACATTTTCTACTTCTGTTTCTTCATCAGCAAAATCTCTTATAAGGTTTTAATGAGATAATGTACGTGAACATTAAAGAAGCGACGCAGGGGTGCCTGGGTCGCTCAGTCAGGTAAGTGACTGACTTTTGGTTTCACCTCACATCGTGATCTCAAGGTAGTGAGACTGAGCTCCACCTCAAGCGGCAGAGCTCAGGGCAGAGTATGCTTGTCCCTCTCTCCTTGCCACTCCCCCTCTCACAAGCTCTCTCCCTCTCTCCCTCAAACAAATTTTAAATAAATAAAATCTTTAAAAGGAGAAAATTCTCTCTGTCTTCCTCTCCTTCTCCCCTCCCTAAAAAAAAGGTTAAGTGAAGGTAAGTTTTATATGAATCTGAAATATAACTGTTTTAAAGAGAAGCATATTACCCTGGCTAGTCAAAAATTCAATTGGGCAGAAATCCAATAGAATTAATAAAATGCATTAAGTTGCATTATAATGATCTCTTATAGATCTCTTTTTCCCATTTTTCTAATGCCAATGATCTTGATTCTATTTGCAGATTAATTTTCTAAAATAATGTCTCTACATAGGTAAATCCTCTAGAAAGACCTTCTGTGGTTTTAAATTGTTTAAGAAATGAAGACAATCTCTTATCAATTGTATTCAAGGCCCTTTATGATATATCCAGTACTTGGAGCCAAACTGGACCACAGACTACACTTAAATATTCAGTATTTTCTTGCCTTGGTTTATATTCTTCCCTCACTGCCATTTGAACTTATTGAAATTGTACTAAAGCATTTTCTTAATAACTTGAATGAAAATTAATGAACTAACTATAATTTGTTCTCTACACTTAGGAGATGATCTGTTATATTCCTAAAGATTTACATCAATTGACCCTGAATGAAAATAAAAATAAGTTTAGTATTAAAAAAATTCAGAATTTACTTTTGGGGTAATTGACTAACCATTTACCTTTTCAGCCAGTTGAGACTATATCAAAAAGACACACCAATTACTAATGCATCACCTCACACTTTTATAGATTGCTTTGGAGTCCATTTGCTGTTATTAATAAATATAAAATATGGAAATTGTGTAGCACATTTTCTCTAAGACTTAGGACACTGGAGGTTAATAACATACATTCATCTTCTAAGCAAACTAATAATTTTATTAAAGCCACTTGCAAATACATATCTTCTTTCCAAATTTGGATGGTAAAATAAATATGGATAGATGATAGATTAATAGATAGGTAGATAGATAGATAGATATGAAATCCAAAATGAGATTGAGAAAAGCAAGAAGCAAGAGGTCTGGTGTGAAGGTCCCATGTAAATAGTCACACTGCTCTGCTCTGACATGATTTGTTTATTAGTACTGCAAATTGAAAATTGAGCTTAAACTGAAAATTAATCTGAAAATACTGCTCATGATATGTACAAGAATTCTGGAATGTTCAAGGCATACTGCAGGTGCAACATAGTTTGTTACATTTAATAATTGTTATTTAGCTTAAATCCATCCAACTCTCTTTCCTGGCCTGATTTGTTCTTTGGTAAATCTTTTATACATGTAAGTCTGTGTATGTTTAGAAAGGAACAACTGAGTGCATGAACATCTACTTAGCATTCTGGAAAATAGTGATTTAATCATCTTACTCTTACATTTAGCTCAAGATTATTTATAGGGGTCTCTGGGAGGCTCAGTCAGTTAAGTGTGCGCTTCTTGATTTTTGACTCAGGTCATGATCTCAGGATTGTGAGATCAAGCTTGGTGTTGGGCTCCACACTGGACATGGAGCCTGTTTAAGATTCTCTTTCCCTCTGCCCCTCCCTCCCACCCCTATCCCTTAAAAAAAAAAAAAAAAAAAAAAAAAAAAAAAAATATATATATATATATATATATATATATATGTAGATAGAGATAGAGAGATGTGTGTGTATGTGAATATATGTATATATGTAAAGTATATATGTTTATGTACATATATGGAAAAATATACATAAATAAATCTGAATATCTCTCCCTTCTATTTTTCTTTCTTTTTCTTTTTTTTTTAATATTTTATTGATCTATTTGACAGACACACATCACGAGAAGGCAGAGAGGTAGCCAGAGAGAGAGAGAGGAAGCAGACTCCCCGCTGAGCAGAGAGTCTGATGTGGGGCTCGATCCCTGGATCCCGAGATCATGACCTGAGCCAAAGGCAGAGGCTTTAATCCCCTGAGCCACCCAGGCACCCCTCTATCTTTCTGTTTTATAAGGACTGGATTTATTCATCTAACCCTTACCAAGTATAAGACATAATCCTAAGGATAGGGGATTAAAAATGAATAATAAGGGGGGGGGTACTTGGGTGGCTCAGGCATCAAAATGACTCTTGATTTCCAGATCATGATCCTGGGTTGGGAGAACAAGTTCCACCTTGGACTCTGCATTCAGTGGAGACTCTACTCCCCTTCCCTCTGTCCCTGCCCCAGCTCCTGCACTCTTTCTCTCTCAAATAAATAATAAATATTTTAAAAAAAATGAATAATAAGGCAAAATCTTTGCCTAAAGTGTTCATGGAAAGGAGAGAAAGGAAAGGAGAGGGGAGGAGTGGAAAGGAAAGAAAAACACTAAGTTTAAGATTTAGAGGGTAGTTGTCTCAGGCAATCCCCAATAGGCATAGAAATTACACTGAAATTTAGAGGATACGGATAGGAAAATGCTGTTAGAGGAAAATATGAAGAGCTTGGACGCTGGAAACGTTTTAATAAAGATCTATGAACCTGCACGGCAATTTTTAACTTTTTCTCAAATGCAGAATTTGACAAGCTAAGTGAATATAATCTTGAGACCACTACTTTTGACTTTCTGTTAGCAAAGGAATAGAACAATAAGATTGAAATTGTCCTTATTCCCAATTCTTATTCTTGGTTAGTCATCGACACAGAAAAGCGTCAGGTCTGAATTTCAGAAATATTATTTCCTTCATGTTCACATACTAACAAAACTGGTTATTTAACAGTTTTAAGTTTCCCTTGGTATCTTAACATTTTGCACTTACTTTCATATTAAGGGTTATCTTTTGTTAAAAATGTTCCTAATAAAATAATACGGGTTGAAAGGTATTGTTATCTCTGAGAGATTTAGGGCATACAGAGAGAGGAAACCTCACTTCTTATTTTATGTACCTCTGTATTTTTACAATGATTGTATAAAATTTTGTGATTAAAAATAAATTACAGAGGCTCCTGGGTGGCTCAGTGGGTTAAAGCCTCTGCCTTGGGCTCAGATCATAATCCCAGGATCTTGGGATCGAGCCCCACATCAGGCTCTCTGCTCAGCGGGGAGCCTGCTTCCTCCTCTCTCTCTGCCTGCCTCTCTGCCTCTTGTGATCTCTGTCTGTCAAATAAATAAATAAAATCTTTAAAAAAATTATAAAGTCAGCATAACAGAAAAGGGGGTGAACAGTCAGAAACACTGAACCAACTGACTCCTCTCATGGAGAGCACAGTGACCGTGATAGGCTGGCAAACATGAAGAACCAATATGAACTTACAGTTGAACAGTAAACAGTATGGAAGAAATAATGGAGTATAGTGTATACAACCAATTAATAAAACTCTCACCAGAGTAACCAAGTAGTTGGCTACATTTAATTACATTTTCTCAATGCTTGAATATACATACATATTTTATGAGCTTATATTTAAATGTTTAAATAGTTATGGGAAAACATGGAAACACATTCAGAGTATTTCTGTATATAATGTTAACTATGTGTCCGTTTTCCATTACCTTCAGACTCATATTGGGTCATTGTACCCGTATACATAATATCATCACTGCCCTTTCATAATGCAAATGGGTCTATAGGAATTTTAGGTTGTTTATTCTTCTTTGTAAATTACATTATATAAATTTTTTAAAATTTTCTTAGTTGGAAAAGTTTTGTTTGTGTTTTGTTATTCTCATATATTCTCTGGAAAAACTGGTTAGATTAGTTTTATATCTTCAGTACATATTTGCAAGAATTCCCCTGGGAATTCTAGGTGAGATTTCTCTATGATAAATTATGAGTGTCTCTGATAAATACTGTATTATTTGGATTGTCTACTTATTTTTGTTGTTGTTGTTACCTAGGGTAAGGTGTTATTTTTTTTCTAGAATTTTTTTCATTTCCTTTACATTTTTAAGGTTATTTGCCTAAACTCTTTCTTTTGCCTATTATCATTTGGAGGATCTGTAAGATGTCCATTTTTCCTTTCCTGATATTAGTAATTTGTATGTGTGTCTAAGTCCAATTTTATCTGCATGCCCTACAATTCTATATGTGATATTTTCATTATCATTGAGTCGAAAATATTTTATAAAGTTGGTTGAGTTTTCTCCTTTGTTGTACAGGTAACTCATAATTGTATTGCTTAAGTTCTAATCTAAATATTTGAGCATTTTATGAGTTATCTTTAGATTATTATTTCTAGTTTAACTCTTCTGTAGTCAGAGAATGTTCATTACAGGGTTTTTAACCCTTCAGTACCTGTTGTGATTTGCGTTATCGTCTGGGATGTCAATTTTGGTTATTATTTTATCTACCTTAAAAAGATGAATATATGTGTATTCTTTTTAATGCTCTTCATTGTATTTTCTGAACATCTAAGATCCAATCTTTGATTATTTTCCTTCTATCTGAAGAACTCCCCTTAGTATTTGTTTTCAGTGTGGGTCTACTGGTAATGAATGACTTCAGCTATTTTTCTCCCCTCAAGTATCTTTATTTCACTTGAATTTTGAGATATTTTCACTGAACTTAAAGTCCTAGTAGGCAGGGGTTTTTTGTTTTGCTTTGATTTACGTTTTCTTTCATGAACTTGGAATATCATTTCATTATTTTTCTGGCTTCCACCATTTCTGATGAGATGCCAGTTGTCAATCTTTTGATCATTGGAAAGTAGTGTGAAAGTAGTGTGATATGTGTGTGTGTGTCTGTCTCTCTCTGCCTTTAATATTTCTCTTAGATTTTAACGTCTAGCAGATTGCTATATGTACCTAACTCTAGTGTTAGATTTCTATTTCCTATCTTTGACTGGAAAGAGTTTCTTGAATATGTGATTTCATGATTTTGTCAATCCTGGAGAGTTCTGCCTCGTTAACTTCATTTTTTCCCCCTTGTTCTGGGTCTCCAATTACGTGTACATTTGAATTTTTCATCTGGTCTCACATATCTTTTTTTTTTTTTTAAGATTTTATTTATTTGTCAGAGAGAGAGAGTGAGCATAGGCAGACAGAATGGCAGGCAGAGACAGAGGGAGAAGCAGGCTCCCTGCTGAGCAAGGAGCCTGATGTGGGACTCGATCCCAGGACGCTGGGATCACGACCTGAGCCAAAAGCAGCTGTTTAACCAACTGAGCCACCCAGGCGTCCCTGGTCTCACATATCTTTTATACTCTTTTGTAAATTTTCACTATTTTCCTCTCTAGCTTCATCCTGTATAATTTTACCTGATCTTTCTGTTTACTAAGCCTCTCTTCTGCTCTATCTAATCTTTTATCCCTGTCTATTTAGTAGTTCATTTTGGATATTGTTTTCTCAAATATCTAGAATTTTTTAATGCTTTTTTAAGATTTTCTTTTTTGGCACCTATTCTTTTAAACATGTTAGTTAGAGTTATTTTATTTTATTTATTTATTTTTAAGATTTTATTTATTTTACTTATTTTTTAAGATTTTATTTATTTTGCCCATTATCATCTGGAGGATCTGGTAGAATATGTCTTTATATCTGTCAGAGAGAGAGAGAGAGTGCACAAGCAGGCGAAGTGGCAGGGAGAGGCAGAGAGAGAAGCAGGCTCCCCGCTAAGCAAGGAGCCGGATGTGGAACTCGATCCCAGGACACTGGGATCATGACCTGAGCCAAAGGCAGCGGCCCAACCCACTGAGCCACCCAGGTGCCCTAGTCATAGCTATTTTAAAGCCATTCCTGATAACTTCAAAAATCTGGCATATAAATTGTTCTGTTTCTTTTTTCACTAGGTTTTAGATTACTTCATCCTCTCACAATGAATGGGTTATGTCCATTTTTTTTCTGCAATGACAACCAATGACAATAAACATCCTGAAACATGTCTTCTTGTGCACATAAATAATAATTAAGAATGAGTATAAGTACAGTAGAATTGCTAGATTAAAAATATCATGCACATTATAACTTTTCTAGAAACTTACAATTATTTTCCAAAGAGATTATACCTGTTTACTTTTCTACCAAGCATATGATATTTCCCATTTTTTCCATAATCTCAGCAACACTTGCTCTTGTCAGACTTTTAAATTTTCCAATTTGTGCAATATATTTTATTGTGATTTCCCATTTCTGATACATTCTTAATAATTATTATGTTTCTAAATATTATGTTTCTGTCTCAAAAATGTCCAGATACATTCTCTTTGGCTAACATGTAACTAAATGGATAATAATCACTAAAACGATCATTAAATATGTTTTACGTTATATAGATTTTATTAAATTTGCTCTTTTAGTCTTTATTATGAAATATATTTTCCCAGTTCACTAAGATGAATCAATGGCTCAGAATTGTTTTTTTGAAGGCAAAGTAGCACTGAGAATGACAAGAACACCATTCAAAGCTAATTTTGAAAACACAAATACAGAACAGATACATCCTATGAATTGAGAATATGACTCAGTATATGATGACATAAATAAATCCAAAATGAAAGGGCATAGAAAAAGAAAAAAAAAAGTACTAATGAGAATCATGACCTTTTGAACGCTGGATTCTTATAAGGTTGTCTCCATTTTTCCCTTTTCTCCATTACCTTGTCTGATAAGATATGGCACCAGGATTTTTGAGCAGTGATATAAATAGATAAATTGTCAAGAATTTGACTTTTTTTTTTTAATATTCTTTATTCGACATTCACTTTTCTCTACCTGATTCTAAGGTGGTGATGCTATGTAGGTATTTGCCATTATCAATATTTTAAGGATACTATTATCACTAACATCATGAGGCAAAAAGTAAGCAATGGTTTTAAATCTACTCTTTGTCTTTTTGAGTAATTATGGCCCATGAATTGTCTGCTCTAATCTTCAAAATGATTAAACTATTTTGATGCAAGCAAAAAGAAAAATTACTTCACAGATTTTTTCCATATGCATCTTTCCAAGTTTACATATATAGAAAGCAGTTGGTTTATTATGAAACTATTTCATCTGAATTTATTTGGGGCACTCTAACTGGATATGGTAGAAAAGAAAGGTGATGCAATGTTATTTGAAATCTGAGATTATTTTAAGTGATTTACCTTATGCTGGGTAGTCTTTAACTACCTGTAATAAGTACACAGTCATCTTCCTCTCCTTCTGAGCCAGTGCTGAGTAATGTAACGTCTACACATTTTTCGGAAGCATGTAGTGTTTACATGTTGAAATCTACTTCTTATTTTCATGTTCCCTGATTTCACTCGATGGGTTTGTTGGACTTCTTTTCAAGTGTATTTGTTTGTGTTGGGCAAGAAGCCAATGGTATTAGTTCATGGAAACCAGGTAGCTGTCAGATGGACTGTGGCAGCATGTCTAATTTTGCTATATTAAACCTCTCACAAAGCGTTAAGTAAGAGATTATAGGAAGTATGCATAAAGCACATGATTAATAACTTCATAAACTTGTAGTGTTGGGAACAAGCTAAAACCACTCTCTTTTATCTTCTTTTCCATTTCACCAATCTCTTTAAACCACTACTGGAAGAATGGGTGAAACTGTAAAAATTTTTCATGACCACAAGAAAGCTCATTCCCAAGTAATGGCCATACCAAGAGTTAGTCAGAAATACTCGAGAAGCTAACAAGGATTTTCTTTTCAATCCACACAAGTATCTATTTTGTATGCCATGAAAGTATGTTGAGTCCTTATAATTGCTGATGTCCAAGTATATTTTAATGTCTTAGAAATCATATTATTTTTATAGCTAGCAGTTTCTGTTGCAGAAACTAAAGGATATCCCAATAGTTTTTTCTTTGTTTGCTTGTTGTTGCTTTTTCATGTTTTTGTTTTGTTTTGTTTTTAGAACAGAAACTCTTGAAGTTTGAACTAAGTAGTACTTGCTAATTGTTTTTCTAAATGAGCACAGGCAAATTAAATGTTTGGGCTTCTGAAGCATGTACCATTGGGACGACACTACTGAAAAAACAAAAAAATAATTTAGTGGTTCAAAATCACTTACAAGAATGAATATGTAATTAGAGTGTGAAAGAAATCACAAGTTACAAAGCCAAAAAAGCTGAAAACAACACAAACATCACAAAAACAGCATACTATTTTTTCAAGTAGCTGTCTCACATATCCTTGGTCATGTACTTCAGTACCTACTATGTGACAGGCTCTATACCATGAACTTGGAATGACTAAAGCTCACCTTGTTTTCTCCAATCTTTTCAGAGGCTCTTTGTATCCTTGAAAGTCTAGCACAGAATAGGCACAAAGAAATGTTTATAAAATAAAAGTGGTCTAAGAAATGAATTAAGATTTTAAAAAGATGACTCTTCCTGTCCTCCTATCTTATAAATTCATAGGTTCATCAAGGCCACAAAGAATAACTAAAACAGCCAAAGCATTTTTGAATTGGATTAATACATGACATTATGCATAATATGAGGAAGAATTTTTCCACACTGGGAAAGCAAAAGCTAATGAAGACATATTATCAAAGCCATTTAAAGTAATTTAGCCTCTGAAGAAAAGATGATGCAAGAAGGAAAATGATTGTGTGACCCCCTTTTCAATAATGTGTTTGCTCTTGAAAAATATGAATGAAGCCAGAGCCTCCATCCTCCATTTGGGAATCCTAAAAGCAAATGTCAGATATTGCAATTAGGAGCCACGATACAGGCTTTATCCAGAAACCAGATATTGACACAGAATGTTCAAGTGTGGAAAAGTAGTTAAAAGGTGGTCAGGTCAGTTGGAATGCAAGTAGGGGAAATTCACCATAGGCTGTCTGATGGGCGAAAGGGAGAAGATCAAAGACAGAAATGGACCAAGGTCAGGTTTAGTAAAAACAGAAGGGGCAAAGCAAGCAGGTGAGGCATAGAAGGGGATGTAGAACCATGTAATCCTAAAGGTAGAAAGGCCTGTGCTGTAAGGTATGTATCTTTTAGCTAGTTAACATCTCTGGAGTGGTTCTAACTGGACTGGATTTAAGAAAGTTCAACCCCAGAATTATAGATGTCACACGGCCTTTAGTTCGGCAACATTTGTAAGTAATCCTTCCTCTTTGGGGTAGCTCAAGAATCTTCTAGAAGTCTAAAATGATGTTAATATTTCCAGGATTTCAGTCCATTACTGTTTAAGTCAGACCACTTCCTCTCCCCTTCCCAAGCTAAGGCACAGGACTCTCTCCATGTTCCCTTCCTTTACTGGGTGACTGCCTGCTCCCAATTCCCCAGGACTGCAGGGGTTCCTCAGATGCAGGACTGGATTTCAAAATTAGGACTGTCTCATTAAACCAGGATGAGTTGATAATCCCAGCTGTGGGCCAGGTAATTTTGCACTCAGCCCTAATTTTGCAACAGAGTGGTGATAGGGGCTAACTCATGTTCCCAACACTAGATTTCCAATCCAGAGCACCTTTCATTATAATTTGTCCTTAGAAGATATTAATTTAATCAATGTGCTGGAAATTATTTTCACATTTGCATTTGTAATGTACATACAAAGTCCTAGGTTGAAAACAAAGATATATTCTTTTATGAAAGAAAGGTTTGGGATGCTAATATTGAGATTTTTGTTTTTATTTCACAATAGTATTCTCTCTCTCTGTGTGTGTGTGTGTGTGTGTGTGTGTGTGTGTGTTTAAATTATAATGCTCCGAATGGGGCAGGATGAAATTTATTACTAGATACTCAGACACCATAGAACAAAAATTTTCATTCAGATAACTAGTCAATTTTCTTGGAGTGGCACTTCCATGGAAATTGAGCCATCGAGCTACTGAGAAAAAAACATTTTCTGAGCTCTAAAGCAAAGTAGATCTTATGAAACCCATAAATTAACATTTGGAATAAGATTAATGCATCATAATCTCACTCTATTTTACAAATTCGACTCTCTATTTCATGTACAAACTGAAATAACGAAGAGCATCAAAAAGCCCATCTCACCTTAGAAATTAAAATGCTAAGCTGATGGTATTATTTTATGCCAGCATTTATGACTATGTGTGTGATGCAGGGTGGAAGAAATGGAAGACACATGGATGTCAACTTGGACTTCTTAAGGGGTGAGAAGCAAATTATGTATTTCGAATCTACTTGGATATGTGCAAATGATGGGGCTCAGCATTTTGGAGATCTTAGCATTTCAAATGTGAACATTTTGTATTGAGATTTCATTGAGTAGTTCTCTTACATTTCTTTGTCAATCTTGTTTGTTGTTGGGGGGAAAAATGCAATCCTGCACATTAAAACGTGCTGAAATATTTCAGAAAGAATATGAATTATAAAGTCATCATGAAATATTGACTGATAATCCACAGTCCAGTAAATGATGTATAGAAGCTATGGAGATTAAGGCATATATTCATTGTGTGTTGACTTCTAGGTCCTCAGCATAATATTGGGGAAGAACATTGAAATGGACAATGGGGAACCTGACTGCTATCTGTTCATTTTAATGAGAGTTTGCTCCATTTGAGATGTTGTACTAAATGCTTTAATAATTATTATTTTATCTAATTCCCAGAATAACTCTATTAGGTGGTATTTCCCCATTTACAAAAGAGAATATGGAAGGTTAAAGAGTTTAAACACAAGCCAAGCCAGGATTCATTTTCAGGCCACACAGTCCAGTATTCTTTCTCTGGAAATGAATCCCTGACTGCCTCTTGTGGGGCTACATGTTTGTTAGCCTGCACATCTTGTGCTGTGTGAACATGATATTTGCTAACCCTACAAATTTGCTAGAGATCATTTTAAATGATGAACACATTTAATAGAAAAGGCATTACAATGATTTGTTTGGAAAAAATATAGTTTTTAATCAAGATTAGTGAAGAAAGGAGGTTATAAAAGTATATTTATACTTGATTAGAATTTAGTGAAATAACATATTTATATGAATGGAAACCAGACATGTAAAATACCAGTATTATAACACTATCACTTTAGAGTGGTAGAATTATGAATGCCTTTTCTAGATTTTCTATAATGTGATACTGTTTTAATGATGAAAAATTTAATAAATTTTCAAAATTAAAAAGTGTAGGAACACATTAGAAACATAAAATGTAATGATTATTACAAGTGAAATTAAACCTATAATAGAGTATTCAATTTCTGAAATGATGTCTGTTTCAAGTACCAGGTGAACCACAGAATTACATGTTTTAGTCCAGAAATTAAAAAAAAAAAAACCATTATCATTAGTCCCTTTCAGTCTCCCCAGTGATGAATATTTAATTTGGGTTGTGATCCATTCACACATGAAAAAGTAGGTCCTCTGTAAAGATTAATGATTGAGTGACTGACCATGTAACACATTTACCTTTTTTTCTAAAACATGCATCCACCACCTGTCTTCTTAGAACAGGTCAGAGCCCAGAGCAGTTATTGTATCTGTGTGAGATTATTATTTTCTCCCAGAAAAAAAATTAATCAATTGTGTGTGTTTACTGTTTCATCTTTTCTCCCTCTCCTAACCTGGGAATCATAGAAGACTCTTTGTTAACATCTGTAATTTACCATGATTAATATTTCAAAGGAAATATCACCTGGCACCTCGTTAACTATGACTTTTCAGGCTAATATGATTCTCTAATAACAAGTTGGCCACAAAATTAAGACCCTGGAGAAACATTTTGAGGCTTAAGTGATCCATTAAACTAGATTAACAGTTTGATTATCACACATTAGAAGTAGATGAGCTGGACAAGAAATATAAAGTGAGTTTATAGCACAACAGACATTTCAAAATTTAACCCATCTATGTCATTTTTGATAATATAATTAAAAATAACTAACTGTCTGAGGAAGGAATGATTATCCTCATTTAGGGATGAGGAAACTGATGCTCAAGCAACACAGGTACATCTAGCTTTGATGTAAAGGCTCTTAACTGCAGCTCAGTGTCGCCTCTAAAGCAGTCATTGTGGAACCTAGTGAGATTGTGCTACCGTTACTCTAAACAGTGCTCTTATTTGAGTTGTTTTCATAGAACCTCAGGAAGAACACCAAAAATTAAATTCTGTTACTATATAGGAAGACCCACGTCTCTACGTTAGACAGCTTTCTTCAAACCTTAGGCTATTTTCCAAAAATCGGGTCTACCCATGGAGAACAAAGATTCTATCTCGGTAGATAAATTACTCTAAAGTCCAACCTGAAAGATAATGTGAAATATTTTGAATACTGTTAATAGTGTTAAAGTAGATGTACAGTCCCTAAAGGTGGGCAGTGATGGCAATAAATACACTTGAGAGTTTCTGTTTGATTTGTGGAGGGGAGAGATGGTTGCCATAAATGCTTGTGCAAGCTTCAGAAACTTGAAGTTTTGGTGCTGGACCCCTTTGAATATATAGATGTTAAGATTCTCTGTGATGAAGGATACACTGAAATTAGTTCTTATTTGAAATCTGGTATGGAATAAGCTAAATACATGATTGGTATTTAAACTAAACATGCACTTCAAGTAACATTGTGGTTAACGTTCGTCCCACGGATCATTCCGCCATGGATCCATTATCTGTACTATTGCCCTCTCTGCATTTCTCTGTGTTGGGTCCAGAGATTTTATGAGATACTTGGGGAAAAACCGAGTTGAGATCCTGATGAACTTGCTTTTCAGAATCTTTCTGGTACACCCCTGCATAAAAACTTGTGTATGCATTAAGTACTAGAAGTGCTTATGGAAGGAAACAAACACTATTAACTGAAATTGTTCTGAAGGAAGTTTTGAAGAACTTGAGGCTTAAATTGCACTTGGGAGGATTTGAAGAACTAGGAAATTTATGAATTACCAATTAAAGAGTTAACACAGTACCGTGAATTTAAAACTGGGTGTGAATTTACAGAGACTTATCTTTAATTTCTTCAATATTTATGCTGTCCTCAAACTCCTGAACAAAAAGGTAAAGCTAAGATCTGTTTGACACAGTCTTCAAGGCCCAACCTAATTCTCAATTTCTTAGCAAGGATTTCTCCAATTAAAACAACTCTTTCCTTTTCTAAATGCCTAATGGGGCATCCTTTGAAACTCTTGTTTTGGCATTCTATCAAATATCATTTTTTAAAAAGTTTTTACTTGTTTATTTGAGAGAGAGAGCACATGTGCAAAGGAGCGAGTGCTCAATCCGGGGGAGTGGCAGAGGGAGAAGGAGAAGCTGGCTCCCTGAGGAGCAGGGAGTGGGTATGAGACTCCAGGGAAGGAGCGGGCCGCGGGACTTGATCCCAGGCCCTGAGATCATAACCTAAGACAAAGGAAGATGCTTAACTGAGTAAGCTAACCAGGTGCCCCTCAAACATCATCTTTAGAATGTCACTGGATTTTTAATTATGTTTTCCACCACCTCAAGATAGACGGTAAGTGTCCAGAGAAAGGTGGATGTATTACATACTTTGTTGGATTCCCCACAGATCAGCTATTGGAAGACTAGGTTCTGAATATATACTCTGAATAGATGAGAACAGCCAATATAGTTATTTTTTGACTATACTAAAGGTTTTGTGTACATAAATGTAGGTGTGTAGATGTGTGTGTATGTGTATTTGTGCATGTCTGTTAAAATTTATGGTTTCCCAGTGTGACTTTTTAGCAACAATTTAAATGCAGAAAAAAATAAAAGTTTGATTAACACAATGTGTGTAACCAATTATGTAAATATGCAAACCATCAGCTTTATGTATGCAATACTAAATGTCATTAGATTAATTCTAACATCATCATTTTCATTTACACTTTAGGTGTAAGTTAGATTTTTTTGTGCTTTATTATGTTTATCCTATCCCTGTAATAAGTTATAAAGTTAACAGGAACAAAAGTTGGTCTCCAATATATAAGTAAATTTTCAGAACATGCAACAACATTTTCTACTTTCAAAGTATCCTAAAAGCATTCACTTAGATGCTGTGATTATGAGGATTAAATAGAAAAGAGATTCCTGCTCCATTCACCAGTGACAAAGTCAACCTGGAATCCACCCATGCTTTGCTTTTTAAGATGGAGTTTGTTTCTTTTCAGTCTATCTAAGCAGTAGTCATTTTCAGTGTACCAGCATTCCCTCTTTCTCCTTGAATTACACCGTACAGTTCTTTAGTAGAGGTTAGAAGCAGGAGGAATGTTGCTGAGAATTATTCTTCAGAATTAACTCAAGAAGTGATGCTTTCCCACAGTTGGAAGGCAGACATCATGATGTCAATATGAAGAACTTCCTGAATTGGGTTCTATTTCTGGGTTCACCATGAATTAGCATACGACCTTGAATAAGTCACTTTGCCAGTTTTAACCTAATTTTTCATTAGGTGAGGAGGTTAGATTGGATTACTTTTGACATCCTTTAGTGGTCTAAAACCTTATGAAGCTGGTTCACAGGTGAAATTGCTCCTTGAGGGAACCCAGACAGACTTATAAGAAAATATTCAATATGCATGAAAAATAAGTATTGCCTTTTCTTTTTAAATGGCATAAGACCTGTACCACCTTCTTTGTTTTTCATATTTCTCTTTTTTGAAAATGATGAAGGCTGAGAGCTTTTAGGAAAGAAAGAGCTTACAGTTTTCCCCTATAACAATAAACAAGAAAACAAACAAATAAAGTGCTTGAATCCACTAAGAACATGGCAGTCCACCACTCTAGAATTACCAGGTATATTGGAGAGAAGGTAAATCCTCAATTCATGCATTTACATATATGGATGAAGATTTAGCCTTTGCTTTTGTTACTAAAAATTAGAAATAACTATTGAAATGCTACAAATTTATAGGACTGGGGATATCTTTAAAACTTCCCCTAAATACAGCTATAAAATGAATTTTTATATTTAAAAAAAGTGTGCTCAGACTTCAGCTCTGTTACAAAGCTGTAATGATCAAGACAGTATGATACTGGCACAAAAACAGACACATAGATCAATGGAATAGAATAGAGAGCCCATAAATGGACCCTCAACTTTGGTTAACTAATCTTCAACAAGGCAGGAAAGAATGTTCAGTGGAAAAAAGATAGTCTCTTCAGCAAATGATGTTGGGAAAATTGAACAGCAACACGCAGAAGAATGAAATTGGACCGTTTCCTTATACCACACACAAAAATAGACTCAAAACGGATGAAAGACCCCAATGTGAGACAGGAGTCCATCAAAATCCTTGAGTAGAATACAGGCAGCAACCTCTTTGACCTCAGCTACAGCAACTTCTTCCTAGAAACATCATCAAAGGCAAGGGAAGCAAGGGTAAAAGTGAACTATTCGCACTTCATCAAGATCAAAAGCTTTTGCACAGGGAAGGAAACAGTCAACAAAACCAAAAGACAACTGACAGAATGGGAGAAGATATTTGCAAATGACATATCAGATAAAGGACTAGTATCGAAAATCTATAAAGAACTTATCAAACTCAATACCCAAAGAACACAAAACCCAATTAAGAAATGGGCAGAAGACATGAACAGACATTTCGGTAAAGAAGACATCCAAATGGCCTAGAGACACATGAAAAAGTGCTCCACATCACTCAGCATCAGGGAAATACAAATCAAAACCACAGTGAGATACCACCTCACACCAGTCAGAATGGCTAAAATTAACCAGTCAGGAAATGACAGATGCTGGCAAAGATGCAGAGAAAGGGGAACCCTCCTACACTATTGGTGGGAATGCAAGCTGGTACAGCCATTCTGGAAAACAATATGGAGGTTCCTCAAAAAGTTGAAAATAGAGCTACCCTGTGACCCAGTAATTGTACTACTGGTTAGTTACCCTAAAGATACAAATGTAGTGATCCAAATGGGCCCATGCATCCAAATGTTTAGCAGCAATGTCCATAATAGTCAAGCTATGGAAAGAACCTAGATGTCCATCAACAGATGAATGGATAAAGAAGAGGTGATATACATATATACGATGGAATACTATGCAGTCATAAAACCCCCAAATCTTGCCATTTGCAATGACTTGGATGGAGCTAGAGGGTATTATGCTAAACCAAATAAATCAATCAGAGAAAGACAATTATCATATGATCTCACTGATATGAAGAATTTGAGAAACAAGACAGAGGATCATAGGGGAAGGGAGGGAAAAAAGAAACAAGATGAAACCAGAAAAGGAGAAAACCCATAAGGGACTCTTAATCCCAGGAAACAAACTGAAGGTTGCTAGGTGGGGGTTGTGGGAAGGATGGGGTGGCTGGGCCATGGACACTGGAGAAAGTACGTGTTATGGTGAGTACTGTGAGTTGTGCAAGACTGATGATGAATCACAGACCAGCACCCCTGAAACAAATAATACAGCATATATGAATTTTAAAAATTAAAAAAAATTAATTTCTTAAAAAGTGTGCTTATAATTAGGGCACAAGTCCCAGTCTGACTGTCACAGTTTTGATTAAGTTTTACACTTGGGTAAAGCAAATGGACTGCATCCAAGCTGTCATGCCAAATGCCATGCTGTGTCCCCAAAGAGGATGCTGCTATTTGACACCCTGGAAACTTCTCCTGTGAGAAGGATGCTACTATATTGGGTTGCAACGTAATTCAAAGTTTTGGTTTGGTTTGGTTTGGGTTGGTGACTACTCGATTCCCCTCCCCGGTTGTCATCCACATCTCCGCTTCATCAGTTTGGTTAGCTGCATAACGAGCAAGAAGAAAAAAAGTCATCAGAATCATTTCCACTGCTGGGAAAACCGGAGCAACGCTGACTGTTAAAAGCTGTTAATTGCAGTTTACAAAAGAGAAATCCCTTATCTTTAAAAGTTCACTTGCTTGAGTGACTCATTCTTCCTGGGAGGGATTAATGCTTAATTAGAAAAAGATGCTAAACAATCTGATGTGCTTCCTGTACGAAAACCTTGCCTTAGTTTTAAAGATTCTTAACAAGGTAACATGTTAATTATTTAATGACTGATTTGCGCTGAGAACTAGAGATATGTGTTAAAATCGCAGCGCTTATCGCGTTTGGCACAGCTCCCAGAAATCAGTGCCCTGACTGTTCTAGGTTTTGGTGCCAAGTCTGTTTTTTGTTGTGGTTGGTGCTTGGTTTTGTTTTCCTACCTCTGGGTGTAAACATGTTTGTCAAAGTAACACGTTTGGGAGGGGTGCGGCCAGGACCAGGGTGCGCAAGCCTGGTGGTCAAGAAGGCGAGGGCGGGAAAGGAAGAGCCAAGAAGGGGGAAAGGCAGCCAGGTTTGTTGTGTGACTGCCTTCTTTTTCTGGATACCTGGAAACAGCTGTACTCCAACCTCACTGTGGGATACAAGGAAGGCAGAAGGAGTAGCGTGTGCCTTCAGAGGAAGGTAACCCGGCATTGCAAGCCCAACTTCACACGTTGCTTGTCTGTCAGGGAGTTTTCTCCTTCACAACAATACCCCAATGTTTTGGTAGGCAGGCTCCAGCTCACTTAGTAAGTGAGAGGCACGGGTGGAATGCCAGGTATGTCTACAGAGCAAAGCAGCGCAGGCAGGCTGACGCCAGGAGAGAATAGGCAGGTACCTATTGAGTTACAGGATTTCTACAAATCTAATCCGCATGTAATGTGAGACTTATTACAGAGCCAACCTCTGCTAGGGCTGCGAAGTCTAAGGATATGCACAGTCTCTAAAGCAATGATCGCAGTTAACCCATTGAAACCCAGCTTCCCTTGTCCAAACAGAAGAGCCTCCTACCTAGTGATGCTGTTTAAGGGAGATAGCGGTTACAAGTTGCTTACTAATGATATGAGAAATACTCAAGAGTAAGATATTTTGAAGTGCAACAGAGATATTTAATATGCCTGCAAACAGTAAATGTGCAACTACAGCCACAGTAACTAAGGCTATTTTAAGGTGCTCTCTATTTAATATGTCTGACACTGGATAGTCCATACATTACTAATGATGGGTATCTATAATTTATGGTACATTTTTTCTCATGTGATAAATTTGTTATGAAAATTTTAAATAGCAAAATTATTTATTAGTATCTAAAAAGCATCTGCTTAAGGGAAACATTTTCTTTCTAGGTCATCTTCATTAATTATCATAATAAATTGATGATAATTTGATTAAGGGAAGGAAATCAGAATTGCTAATGCAACTAGGAGACTCAGGTACTAGAGTCTCAAATATTCATGATGTATGTCATAGACTTTTCTTGATCAGCAGCTAACGAACCTCCTTGGAAAGTGGGCAAAAGAAGTGAAAGTGTGGTTTCTATACCTAATATATGATCATAAAGATTGTCTAAATCAGGCTTGAAAGATTAAAAATGGTCAGTCTTCCAGCAATCCCATAATAATACAAAGAAAAGAAAATTAAGATAATAGTTCTTACCTTATCAATGTAATTGGGGTAAAATCCAACCTAACCCCCAAAATTCACATTACAAACTATTCTTAAGACTGGTTCATGAAGGGGCACCTGGGTGGCTCCCTCAGCAGTGTTCAGTTCTTGATTTCGACACAAATCCTGATCTCGTGGGTCCTGAGATCGATTCCTGTGTCGGTCTCTGCGCTCAGAGGGGAGTCTGCTCCAGATTCTCTTTCTCCTTGGTTCTCTGCCCTGCCCCTCTTGCAGGCACTTGTTCTCTCTCTCTCAAATAAATAAAATAAGTCTTTAACCAAAAAGACTGATTCGCTAATAAATAATGTTTAATCACAGAAATATTCTATGAAGCTATGGCTCCAAATGACCTTTATGTGTTTTTTACATATTGATACCCTCCCTCTCCACAGGTTCTTTATCTCCGTTACCATATTCAGATGCCAGGAATACACCTGCGACATCGCCTTTCTAAAGTTTTACTTATTCACACAAAGATGCCAAAATCAAGGCTTTCAAGGTCTGTGCACTGATATGAGAATCCATATTTGCTGAGCATCTTCTGTCGTCCACACATAATGATACTTGACGGACGTTAATTTATCTGTACATTCTTATGATTCCTACTTCTCAGGCAAAGAGAAGGAGGCTCAGATCAAGTAGCCAACAAGAGGCAGATGCAGAATTGAACCCAGGACTGGTGGATTCAAAGCATATTTAGATGGGATGAAAGATGGCTCTGCTCCTTCCTTGTTTCTGAACTGACACAAGCTGCTGAGTTTCTATGTGCCTAAATGGGTTCACCTTTGAGGAGGCATAGGACAGCGTCATGCTTTCGCGAGGACTGAAAAGACAAGTGACCACAAGCATATAGAAGTGTGGTGGTCGATACTAAGGTTAGTTTAGCTCTAACATACCACACAAGTCTCTCTGTGCCTTAAACCATGTGCTTTTCTATATATGCTGAGTGCACCGCAAAAGTGATTAATTTGAATGTGGTGGGAGAGAAAAGGATAAAAAACGAGACTGTTCCACACGCCCCTCCCTTGCCCCCCTGGCCTCCTGAATTGTACAGCTCAGACAGAATGTACTGAGGGAGCCTGCCTCTGAACAATATTGGAAACTTTGCTTTTAAGTTGATCTGTGACATTAAAGCCAACCCAATCCTAAATTTGTTCACTCCCCTGTGCTGCTTATTTCTTTCAAGCTATTGCCAACTTTATCCCTGTTTAAACTTTGTGGTAGATAAGTAGATGCTATTAAATGTTGGACTACTGAGCAGGCCTCTTGAAAACAGCAGTCAGGTTTTGAAAAAAGCAGATAGAGCAATATTCCAAGCAGCTTTTTAAGAAGCATAAAACACTGATTAAAACACGAAAGACTGATTAAAACACTGAATAAAACATTTGCAGAAATAGCATCATTTTGATGTTGCTCCTAATCCCCAAGTTATTAATATCTTTAATATTTGGTAAAAATAAGAATTCTCTAGTGAGAATGAATGATTTTACAGGGTGATAATATCCTATATTAATTGTAGCTCTGACTTTGGTTTTAACATGGCACGGAACATTTTTCTTTTTTTTTTTAGGCCAGATACATGTTTGAAAAACCAAAATATCTCTATATTTAGGTATATATCCATATTTTTATAGGTTACATTTAAAATTACCAATGTAGGGGGCACTGGGTGGCTCAGTGGGTTAAAGCCTCTGCCTTCGGCTCAGGTCATGATCTCAGGGACCTGGGATTGATCCCGGCATCAGACTCTGCTCAGCTGAGAGCCTGCTTCCTCCTCTCTCCCTCTCTGCCTGCTGCTCTGCCAACTTGTGATCTCTGTCTGTCAAATAAATGAGTAAAATCTTTGAAAAAAAATAAAATTACCAATATAAACATGGCTTAGAAGACTTTCTTTTTACAATTAACAAAGCAGCATCAATGCTTGCAAATTAATTTTTCAAAGAAATGCTCTAAAAATTTAAAAGCAAACATTAAAACACCTTAATAAGATCTAAATCTGAATTGTTCAAAATTCAATTTCTTTTTTTTTTTTAAAAGATTTTATTTATTTATTTGACAGAGAGAAATCACAAGTAGACGGAGAGGCAGGCAGAGAGAGAGACAGGGAAGCAGGCTCCCTGCTGAGCAGAGAGCCCGATGCGGGACTCGATCCCAGGACCCTGAGATCATGACCTGAGCCGAAGGCAGCGGCTTAACCCACTGAGCCACCCAGGCGCCCCAAAATTCAATTTCTTAGAATATTTTCTGCGTGCACCTTAAAAATGTGTATTTTACCGTTACTGGGTGGGCGTTTTACAAATATTAAGATAGTGGGAAGTGTTCAAATTTATCACATGCTTGTTGACATTTTGTCTACCCCTTCTATCAATTATTAAGGGCAATTTTGAAATCTATCACTGTACTTGTGGAATTATCTATTCATTCTTGCAGTTTTATCAGGTTTTTTAACGTATATTTTCAAACTCTTTTCTTGGGCACATGATTGTTTCAGACTGTTATGAACTGATACCTTTTCATTACAAACTGACCAGTTTAATCCTGGAAATATTCTTTGGTCTAAAATCTACTTTGTCATATACTGATATAGCTTTTCTAAGCTTTCATTTTAATAGGGTGGACACAAGTATAATTTCTTTGACATCTTTTGATCTACTTGCTTCCTTAAATTTTAAGTGCTCTTTAAGTGTTCTTCTATAGGCAGCATACAGCCTTGATTTTTGTATTTAATCTGACAATACCTGTTGATCCATTGTTTAAACCACTTACAGGTAAGGTGATTACTAATATAGTTATGTTTATATACATCATGTTCCTATTTATTTAATACATCTCATTTCTTCTTTATTTCTTCTTTTCTCTTTATCTGGCTTCTCTTACGTTGGGTATTTTGATGATGTCATTTTATCCTCTTGGTTTATTAATTATGGCTCTTTGTTAATTCCGTTAGGTTGTGTAGTGCCTATCTAACTTACCACAAGCTGCCTTCGAGTAATATTTTCCTACCTCATGTATCCATCCTTTCCTAGCTTCTATGCTCTTTCTTTTTATTTATATTATAAATTCTAAAATATATTTTTTGATTAGACAATCATATTTTAAAGTGATTTAAGTAATAAGAAAACAGTAATCTATTATATTGATCTGGAAGTCATTTCCAGTATTCTTCATTTCTTTGTATAGCTCCGCAGAGGATTTCATCGAGAATTACTCATCTGTATTTCATCTTATATCATTTTCTTCTGCTCGAAGGACTTCTTTGAACATTCCTTGCAGTGCAGCTTTGCCGGGGTTCCATTCTTACAGCTTTCACTTGCCTGTGTTACCTTAGAATTTGAAAGGTATTTTCACTGAATAGAATTCTAGGTTGACAAGTTTGTTTTTCAGTACTTCAAAGATGCTCTACAATCTGCTCATTTTTATTGTTTCCAGTGAGAAAACTGCTCTCTTCCTTTTCGTTCCTTTGTATATAATATCTTTTTTCTCCTCCTCTGGCTGCTTTTAAGATGTTCTCTCTCTTACCATTTATGAGTACTTGGATTATCAGTTGCCTTAGTGTAGTTTTTTTTTTTTTTTTTTGGTGTTTGGTGTGCTTGGAGTTCATTGTCTTAGATACATGGATTTATTGTTTTCATCAGATTTAGAATGATTTTGGCCATTATATATATTTTTAATTTTCCTTCCTACCCCCCCCCTCCGTTTTCTTCAGGGACTCCAAGCACATGCATATTAGGTGGCTTGAAGTTATCCTTTAGGGCACTGAGGCTGTGCTAATTTTTGAAATTTATTCTCTCTTCTTCTGTGTTTCATTTTGAATGGTTTCTATTGGCATGTTCATTAACCTTCTCTTCTGTAATACTTAATCTGCTGTTAATCACATCCAGTTTATTATTATTTTTTAAATCTCACCCCTTGTAGTTTTCATCTCAAAAATTTGATTTGGTTCTTTTTATATCTTCCATAATCTCTAGTTAACTTTTGAACATATAAAATGCAATTAAAATCATGGTTCTGATGGTCTTGTCTGCTACCATCTTGATGTCTCATTTTATAATTTTTGAGGTAGGTGTGGCTCAGTGCTTGTTTTAGGGATAATTATCCTCCACTTCTCAGCAAGATCTTAGTGAGTACTTGCCCCAAAGCCCCTTGAATTATAAAGTTTTCTAGGTTTTATGGTAGAAACAGGCATTCTCCAGGCCCTGAATGAACTGTAGAGTGCTATTACTCTTGAAACTTTTTAGGTCGTTCTTTACTTAGCCACAAGTAGTTTCTTTATATACATGTGTTGATCAGCATGATGCTAAATATTTAGGTAACCTCTATAAATTTCTCAGTTTCTTTTTCTGTCTAGTGTTCTCTCCAGTACTTGCCCTATGAACTCTTGTTCCCTTGGTCTTCCCGGATCTGCTGCTCTGTTTCTTCAATTCAGGGAGATCCCCAGACTCCCCATGGTTTTCCCTTCCCTGTAGTGCAGCCTTGAGTCTCTCTGAAGATAAAAAGCTTGGATGATCATAAGGTGCACCTCACTCTTTGTCTCTTAAGGATTTCTATAAGTTGTTGTGTAGTGTCAGGTATCTTGAAAACTACTGTTTTATTTCATGTGTTTTGTCTTTTTATTATTGTTTTTTTCATTCTGGAAGGGAAGGCTAGTCACTGTTTCTTCATTTTGGTCAGAAACAAGTAAAACTCAATTTCTAAACCAGAGAGAGGAATTTAGTAATTCTAGGAACTGAAGATGTTCTTACCAATTTTTAGTTTCTCACTGAATAGTTGAGGGCATTAATGCACCAAAAAATAAGTAAAGTTTATAACATCATACAACTAGTTATAGTGACAGTATTAAGAATTTGTGTTTTCTTATGCCTATATTCTAGAATTAATCTGTATGTGTTTTAGTCATAGACACATCTGAAAAGAATCACAAAAGTCATTTTTTTTTTTCCATTCTTGCTTCTTAATTTTCACATAGTGAAACTGAGAACCAAAGAGGTTATCATATTGTGCAGAATCCAGAGGCTACTGTGGATCTGGGCAAAGAAAGAGAACTAGTTTAACTAATTGTTTCTTCTGGTTCCGATCTGCTCAAACTGAAAGCAGAACACTGAAGGCTGGCCATGGAAAGTGGCTCACTGTGCTGATTCTCCTTTAATCACAGTTCAAAATTAAAACAAAGAAAAACAAGAAACCTGCTTTGTAAAGAGAATGCTCATGAGACTTTTTAGCCTTAAGGAAGTTAGAAAGTTAGAATCTATGTGACCAATTAAGAATGGCATTGCCCAAGGCAGTCAATAGCTCTCCAAGGAAAGGCCCACATTAACCACATGGAAAGGTTAAGGATAGATGGCAGCTGAACAAGTGAATAACAAATTTTTGGACAATGCTCATACTCAAAAACTAGTCCTTTTCATAGCTTGCTATTCCTTCAGTTCTTTCTTCTAGAATACCACAAATATAAAACAAACAACCGACCTCAAGGAGGTACTGATTCATACTACAGACAAAATCTCTGATAGATAAACAATGGATGTTATACTGCCTAAGGTATTTATAATTTAAAGGAATAATCTTGGTGACTCTGAGACAGTGTTTTTGAAAGTATATGCCATGATCACTAATAAATGGTCATAGAATAAAAACTTTCTGAGTTAAGTATTTAACTTCTCAAAGTTAGGCAACTTTATTGTGATTTCAGTCTTTAAGTCACTGATGGCCAAATACACATCTCTAGAGAGCAAATTTCCCAAATTTTCTCATGGAACCATTGTTTCAAGACTAGTATTCTATAAAAATATGCCAGAAAAAATTAACCTAAGAAATAAATCCTATGGTTACATTTTTAGGTGTTATAGTAGTTTGGTGTTTTTTTGTTTTGTTTTGTTTTGTTTTTTTTTGTTTGTTTGTTTTTTAGTGTTGCCAGGAAATTTTGCCAATTTTATTTATTTATTTTTTATTTCTTATCAGTGTAACAGAATTCATTGTTTATGCACCACACCCAGTACTCCATGCAATCCGTGCCCTCCATAATACCCACCACCTGGTTCCCCCAGCCTCCGACCCCCCACCCCTTCAAAATCCTCACATTGTTTTTCAGAGTCCATAGTCTCTCATGGTTCACCTTCCCTTCCAATTTCCCTCAACTCCCTTCTCCTCTTGTCCTCCATGCTATTTGTTATGCTCCACAAATAAGTGAAACCATATGATAATTGACTCTCTCTGCTTGACTTATTTCACTCAGCATAATCTCTTCCAGTCCCATCCATGTTGCTACAAACGTTGGGTATTCATCCTTTCTGATGGAGGCATAATACTTCATAGTGTATATGGACCACATCTTCCTTATCCATTCATCCGTTGAAGGGCATCTTGGTTCTTTCCACAGTTTGGTGGCAGTGGCCATTATTGCTATAAACATTGGTGGGTAAGTGTTTTTGAGGCTAAGAACTATTTTTTCAGATATAACAGGGTTAACAACTTCCATCCTTCCAAAGGTGACCTTCTGAATTTTCCAAAGTAATGTGCTGAATGCTTTCTTTCTAGGAGGTTTGCATAGAAACTATGCTCAAACAAGAGAAATTAACAGAAATTTTCTACTCATGATACTTCCCAAGCAGGAACCATTACCCCTTAATTACAGAACACTGAAATTGTATTTTGGGGAACAAAGAGGAATAAAAAAAACCCTTAGATGGGTGGCATAAGGAGGAGGAATTAGGGGTTCATTTTCATTTCCTTCCAAACTAATTGCCTAAAGAGCTTTTTATTTCATCAGGAAGTACACTAACAAATGGCCTCCTTGACTTTTGCTAATCACTTTATTAATGCTTTAGCCAGATTTTAAAATATGCAGTAGTATTAATATCTGAGGAGAAAAACCTTTATTGTGCATAAATTACAAATTTACTATCTCAATTGCAGTTGAGTTTTAATGTTTCCTTTCCAGAAAAGCCCTAGTGCATATTCTTCAGGGAGCAATTCTGCACTCTTAAGGGAACGAACTGAATGACCTAATAGGGCCTTCCATCTTTAATTTCTGTAATTCAGGAAAGCCTCATAAAACACAAGCTTCCTTTGTGAATTAACTTTTCTCTGAAAGTATTGAAACCACTTTCTTGCTTTCTTTGGAAGTACTTTAAAATGTTTAACAATATTAGAAATATTTACTAGACCCATATTGAAAAATATCAGCTAAGTTATACTTGATGCTTCAAGTATAATTCTTCTGAAAGACACAAAAATGGCACATGACCTCTTCACTTCTTTTCCAATTATAGGAAGCTGTCCACTCATAACACCAAGAAAATAATTTTATTTTCTAAACAAAAATTAAATGAAACTAACAAAAAATTATGGAATATTTTTATGCATAAAGTGTTAAAACGTCATTGTTAAAAGAGCAAAGGCATTTATGAAAACTGAAAAGAGGTATTATATCCCTGTTTTAAACTTTCTAGTAAATGTAATAAAATATGTAATATTTTTTATTGAAAATCATGTGTGCTAGAGAGCATGAAAAATCTAGGAGAAATATGAGTATTGATTGCTTACTATAAATGTTTGCAATTTAAAAGGGAAAACAAAACCTACCATAATAGAATAATTAGTCACAACATAATGAGTCATGAACTTTAAGCATATGAGGGTTCTGGTGGAGCTCTGAGGGTGGCAGTATGCACAAAAAATGAGTTGGAAGGTCATTTGCAACTCCTAACTCTACCTCTCAGAACTTTTGGTCAAATATTCATCAAGATTAAAGAATTCTTTACCTTAGAATGCTAATTTTGGAAGGGCTTGGGTTTCCATGAAACACAGTATCATATGCAAAATTGTGTGTGTGCCTTTGTGTTACCAAATTTTATGACATATTCATAGGTTTTGTGAACCTAACATGTTTAAAGAGAGTAGCTATTGTCTTTCTTGATTATAATTCTAAACTAGCATGAAAATTAATTTAAGTAACATAAATAATAACATTCAAAATAAAATGTATATAGACAATATCAATAAATTGATAGTAGCCCCATTTTGTGACTTACTTGATAGAAAATGTGAACTGATTTCCAATGACATATTACAGAATAATCTGATAGTGGTACACCATGCATTAACTTTATTTTTAGCCTGTATCTTCCCAAAGTTCAGGTAATAAGCTACACCAAATAGACATTGACTTTGATATTGACTTTGGAATGATATAATACCAGAGAATGACATTTCCAGATTTCAAAAATAATCAAGTCAATCAGCAGATGAATAGATAAACAAAATGTAACATATAGATAAACGGGAACATTATTCAACCATTAAAATTAATGAAGTTGTGATGCACAAAATGGATGAAACTTGAAAACATTATGCCATGTGAAATAAGCCAGACACAAAAGGGCACATATTGTATGATCTCATTTTTATAGAATAGATAAATTCATAGAAACAACAAATACTTTAGAGGTTACTAGGGACTGGAAAAAGGAAGAAATAGAAAGTTACTGCTCAATTGATACAGATTTTCATTTTGGGGTGATGAAAGGGTTCTAGAAATAATAGTAGTGCTTGTATAGCTCTAAATATAATTAACACCACTGACTTCTACACTTAAAAAGATTAAAACGACAAATTTTATATTATTTATATTTTACCAAAAAAATGTTTAAAAATAATTGAGAACATTTTCTTGCTTTACTTTTCTTATCAGGGCTTTAAAGAGTTTAATGATCTCAACCTGAAAATCTAGAAGGTTATAAAACATTTATAAAAGCCACCTACTCTGCAGATAGTGACATTGGGACTCATTTGTTTAGATTAGCCCCCTATGTTTGGGAAAGAAAAGATGAAATGTTGACCAAAATATGAGTATTGATGAAAAATGAAACAGAAGACAGCAAGCAAAAGACCTTTGATCCATATTAGCGGTGGACGAAAGCACCACAGTTTAACCATTTTCTGGGATATTGAGATCTTTGATAGAAAGAGGAGAAATGAGATTGACGGAGAAAAGGCTCCAGGATGAGAATCAGAAGATCTGCAATCTAGTTTTGATTCCATTGCTTTCTATATATGGCAATTCTGGAAGCTTACTTATCTGTGTCTTTTTTCTTTTGAAAAATAGAAGGGCTAGATGAATATTTTTAGGTCTCCTTCTAGTTGTAAAATGATGTAAGTGTCTAAGTTCAGGCATTGTAATTCAATGCTAGATCAATTGTTGAAGCCAATTCTTTACATTCAAATTTTGACAATTTTTATAATTATTGTTATTATTTTATCATTGTCAGTACTGTCTACATATTTGACATTGTCATTTGGATTTAATAAGCTAATTTGTGTGTGTGTGTGTGTGTGTATACCTTTTGCAATTTAATAAAAGATGCTCTTATGAAATTTTCTATCAACATATTCCTCTAAAAACAGGGTGTTTAAGCTTGGAGACTACAGAATATAACCAAACTATATACCATAAGCTCAATTTGTTCTTCTGACTGTGTTACTAATCAATCTAAAAAATAATTGTTGACTTTAAAGCTCAATGGCAATTAAGTTCTAATAAAGTTAAAGTTTCCCTTCTTGTTGTATGTCCAATATAATTTTCTTCTTTTTCACAAAAGAAATACAAGTAATATTCCTTTTGACTAGATCATCCATTCTGTGTAGGTACTATCTTCCATATTCTTTCAGTTTCATCTAAAATCCTTCCCTGGAACCTTTTCAATACTCTTACCAAATTGAATACTTATAGAAAGTGGAAGCTAAGATGTGTTCTCAGGAGTGGGGCCTGACAGTAGACAGCATATATTTTTTTACATATATGCATACAAAAGCATACAACTTTTACAAAGGCTACGTGGTTTTGAGGTTGAATGTGGCAATGGCAAGAATGACAATCCCATAAAAATTCTAAACACAATTTTAAAAATTTGTTCTTTGAATATATATTGTTAATGTGTAAAATTGATTATAGCCATTTAAAATATTTTACATCTTTTAGATGAATTGCTTTGTTTAGATGTTGGACTCCCCCAACAATATTTCCAAAGGAAGGAAAAGTTGCCTTCTAATTATTATTTGATTCCATCCTAATACAGTAGTCATTAAATTACATGATAGGCATTATTTTTGTTGTTCCATCTGTGCTGTCATTGCTTTCCCCAGCTGCTTATAGCTATATCTTATATCCTCAGTGGAGAAAATGAATTTGAAGTTTACAAGGTATATTAGCAAACTCGCAACAACTATGGGTTACAGCTTAACTTTGGGTCATGTAACAGCAATCCCAGGATCTAGGTTCATCCAACTTCCCAAAATCCACTGTACTGTCAAACATATCTGGGGTTAAGCATGCCTAAATGGCCTCTAAGTCATGATTTAGGGTGGTATTGGAGCCCAGATGACCCATTTAATAATCTTCATTGATTTATGTCCCAGAATTTCCCCACCCTCTTTGAGACCAAAGTTTTGCCTTTACTGTCCCTGGGGATTCTTGAACACCATTAACTCCTGCTAGACACCTCCATCATGGATTCCATTACCTATCTTTCATCAAGGGCAACCTTGGGGTAATGTGGGCAGATTCTCTATTGAATAAACATTAATCCATTTTCTTCCAAATTACAGTATTCGATTATATCCTTCACTATCATAACTCACTCAAAACTTTAACCCTCCTAGAATATATAGTAACTGATGTAGAGTCATTGTTCATTCACTGTGCAATAAACAGATATACCTAACAATGTATGTACAGACCTTTAAATTTCTTCCAAAATTATATTCTTTTGATGACACAAGAAAAGTGTGAATTATTGTTCCTATTGGGACAAAAACTAGGTGCAAAACAATTTAGGATTAAACAACTTAGCAATAAATATTTTAAAAGATTAAAAAAAAAAGTTATTGCTTTAAACAACCCAGTAACATACTGGAAAAATGTTAGTCATCCAGACACAAAATGTCATCAAAGGGCCTTCCATTTAGTAGATACATTGTTACAGGGAAACTACATTTCTAGGGACATTATCAACAAATGTTTCCCAGAAAAAAAAGACAAAGAAAGCCATTCATTTTTTAAATAAATATGGCTTCTCACCGGTCCTCTCCTGAGCCTTACATTAGATAATCAACAACTGTGTAAAATTTCAGATTTGTCTTAAAAATCATATGCTCTATGGCAATCAGCTTACAACATGATTTATAAGCACTGAGAAGGGAAAAGGAAAAGGCAGAGAGAATGCATTTTCAGCCTTCTGTGAATACACTGTGTCATCCCATTCAGCACCTGGATACAGCCTCATACTTCAAAGTGCAAAAGCACAACCCAGGAAGTCTTCCAAATCCATTTTTATAAAGAGGAAGCACTTGCCAGGACACAGGAAGTACTCAACACATTACTAGTAGTTTGTTGTGTTGTTTCAGCAAGCATTGCCAGAACTCTCCAAGAAAGTTTAGTAATGACAAATAATGGGAAATTTGAAATTTGAAATACTATCTTAGCCAAATTACAAAGAGCTACTTTTCCCTGGAGGTTGATAGCTCTTCTGTCAAATATATAACGAAAAATTCTTAGGAAAATGAGGACATTCATGGGTATAAGGTCAGATCCTGAGAAGTCTATGATGATCTGTGTTAAATTTCCTGTTTAGTTTCAACAGAATGGCTGGACTATAAGGTTTATGATAAGTTTAAAATTGAGTTTTTGTGTTTTTGTTTAATTTCTAGCTCTTCACAGACTTTGGAGAAATATCCTTGATAAAATTTTAAATATATAAATCTAATGTGGCTTTACTAGATGTTAATTTATCTAGTTTATGATTATCTTACTATTTAACAAAATTTGTAATTAACTATTGCATTCATTATATCCTCTGTTCAGTGTTACTGGGAAACTAAAAAATTTAAAACTGTAGGCTCCTTGTCCTCAAAATATAGACAGCCCTTCTACTTTTGAGAAAGAATTTTGATTTCTTTATGCAAAATCATCATATATTATTATTATTATTTAACAGTATTAGTAGTAGCAGCAGTAGTAGTAGTGGTAGTATGTTCTTAACAGTAAGGCCTAAAGAAGTAAGTATATATACAAAATAAGGTTAAAGGGAAGATGAGGTTATTAGCATTCCATTGAGTTTAATGATGTAATTTTTGTCTTTTGCAACCCCTATAGTAAATGTAGCTTTTGTCCATACAACTGAGCATCAATATTTGTGCAGCCAAAGTGATTGGCTTAGGCTTTTTTTGAGAGAAGCCAAAGACCGCAGGTAATATAAATTAGGTAATCATTTTTTGTTGTTTTTTTTCTGCTATATGATGGAATTTGGAAATGGTTCCAGAAATACTAAATTTATGAAACGTAGTTACAAAAGAGGAACGTCATCTATGCAGAAAATAAATTAACATAGTTATGAAAAGTCTACACGGCTTAGCTAGAGTATTAAGAGGGTTGAAATTAAAACCATCTGCATTTGCCTGAATTTTAGTAATTCTTTTATAACCTATTTCTTACTTGATACTTTCTTCCCATTCAACCTCTCATTGCAACCTGACCAATTCAGACTATATTATTTCATACACAGACTACTGCACCAGGCCTAGTCTTTGTCACCTCAATCCATCTTGTACAGTATTGTTAGAGTAAACTCCTGCAACATCACCAATGTTCTTGTCACACTCTAACTCAAAAATATTCAATTGTTTTACCTGTTAATTTGATTTCAGTCTATCAAATATTTTTGAAAACTCTTTTAAAATAAGCCTCTACTTTAATTGATCCATTCAACTTCTATCCCCTGAATGCTCTTTATATTTATATTACTCATCTTGATGTGCTTGTTTATAGTGGCCCTTTCAATAATGCTTTTTACCCTATATATAACCAATAAAATTACAATTAAATTCATAGGAATAATAAAATATATATCATTAATGATTTAACTCAGACATTGCTTTTTTTATGAAGAGTTCTATGATACGCTCAACTGGTACTAGTCTTTCCTGAACTCCTTTTAAGCACCTAATGCATATAACATTCTTATGTGCTAATGATAATCTGAATCTCTGTCCTGAAAAATAGTTTAAAGGTATTATTGCTTCTTCAACTGCCTCGGTATTGCTGCCCTGCGTCTTAGGATAAATGGAATGACAAAAACAGTTATCAAGGTAGTTGAGGCAGAGAGGGCATGTCAGAGATGTTCTCTCTCATTCAACAGCTGATCACAGACATGTTGAAATGTGCCCTAATTGCCCCACAGCTGAGCGATTATGGATTGTCTCCTGGATTCTTAATTTGATACAAACAAATAGAAAGCCAAGAAAATCCTCCAAGGATTTTTTTTAGAACTCTTAGGAATCTATAAAGACATTCAAAAGAGCTTAAAGTTAAATCCTTTCATAAGCAACTTACACGGACAACAAATTTTGCTCCAGCAAATCTCAGTGGAAAATGTTAAGCTTAGTCCTTAGAACCAAAAATGGTTTTTGCATTATGGTTGCTCAGAAAATGTTTTCAATGTAGGGAGACAACTAGGGAGGTACAAATTACCTCAAAATGGTTTGAAGTATTTATCTCAATTTAATAGCCATTAACTTAATAGCAAACTTGATGAAGATTATTAGAGGAAGTTTAATAAAGAGACTATTTGCAGAGATCTGAGGTTTATAGCACCAACAAGGAATGGGGCAGCACCTCAGATGCAGTCATATCAGAGACCCTTACCCATCTCTAGGCCTGAAGAGGTAAGTGGAGGGAGCTTAACCTGGCAAGCACCACAGCTGTAACTGTAAGGAAGAAGGGACTGCCTCGCAGAAAGTGTGGCCTGTAGAAGAATATAGTCACTGACAAATTGAGGACAAACAAGAAGGAAATAATTTCCTTGACCTTTCTCTCTTTCCACCCACCATTTTGGGTCAGGAGAACCCAAACTGATGAAGATTATAGAGTTCAACCTCTGGGGCACAGGATAAAGTAAAGAATAGATCTGAAGGGACAGACAGAAAATACCCAACATATCCCGAGAAGTCATGCCAAATAGACACCAATTATCCCAGTCATTATATTACATCTGATTAACCACTTTAAGTTGAGAAAAGGCCATAAGGCCCGATCTACTGAACCCATTTAAAATCTCCTCTGTGATATGGACGCCCATAGCCTACATACCTCTTTATATTAGTTCTTTGTGTGAAGTCTTACATTCAAAATGAAGGTTCTTCAAAGTTAGGATGCAGAATTTTGCTGGATAGCATCAGAAAAATCTACCTGAGGTACTGTTCAGTGAACCACTCTTTAATTTACTTGTCTGTATGATTATTAGATTTCACAATTTTACAGCTATGTTCCTATTGTATTCTATTGTATACAATTATTCTATTGAATACAATTAAGAAAATGGATAGAAGTATTTTAATATTTTGGTAGCATTGATTGATTTACTGGACTTTGATTCTATGATTTTTGAGGATGGGTATCTGTCCTTGAACTCAATGAAATGAGCACTCTACGGGTTCCAGGCTTTCCATGATGCTTTGAATACTTACATATGCATATACTCATTCATTACATATTTACTCATGGTCCATAACATGCTAAGCATTCTGCTAACTGCTGGATGAATGATAGTGTTGGAATAAAAAGGAATGAGGTTTTGACACATCCTTAAACAGCATGAAGTTTTTATATATTTAAGCTCTTGCTCTTGGACAAGATCCTATTAGTGCTTCCCAGTATTGACTTCTAACACTACCTGTGTTCATCCCTGTCTTCAACACACTGACCCACGTGTTTTTCCTACACTGCATTCTCCAGTTCTAATAAAAGTTGTTTTTTTATTAGTTAGAACATGCAAAGAAATTTATTTAGAAAACGTATCAGCAGGGACATCTGGGTGGCTCAGTTGGTTAAGCAGCTGCCTTCGGCTCAGGTCACGATCCCAGCATCCTGGGATCAAGTCCCACATCGGGCTCCTTGCTTGGCAGGGAGCCTGCTTCTCCCTCTGCCTCTGCCTGCCTCTCTGTCTGCCTGTGCTTGCTCGCTCTCTCTCCCTCTATCCCTGACAAATAAAAAAATAAAATCTTTAAAAAAAAAAAAAAAGAAAATGTATGAGCAGAACGTTTTATGAGTTTGCATTGTTTAAAATATTAATAAATAAACGCTACATAATATATCCTGCCCATTTCCTTCAATGCAGTTATGCCATACATCTATAACTCAGATTCCTTTAAAATTTTTTCTTAAGATTTTATATTTTTAAATAAATGTATACCCCCTTTACCTATTTCCTTTACCTCCACATCTATTAACAACCAATCTATTCTTTGTAACTATGGGCTTGCTTTTAGTTTTTTGTTTTTAGATTTTACATATAAGAAAGATCATATATTTGTCTTTCTTGTTTGACTTATTTCACTTAACATAATGTCCTTGGGATCCATCCATGCTGTGACAAATGTCAAGATTTTAGATTCTTTTATGGCTGAATTATACATACATATATAATTTCTTTGTCCATTCATCCACTGATGGACTATTAGATTTTCTCCATATCTTGGTTATTGTAAGTAATGCTATAAAAAACATGGAGTACGTATATCTTTTTGAGTTAGTGAGGTCTTTTTTGGATAAACATCTAGAAGTGGAATTTATGGATCATACGATAGTTCTATTTCTAATTTTTTAAAAGGTTTTTTATTCATTTGAGAGAAAAAGAAAGAGCACACAAGGTGGGAGGTTCAGCGGAAGAGGGAGAAGCAGACTCCTCACTGAGCAGGAACCCTGACATAGGACTCCATCCCAGGACCCTGGGATTGTGACCTGAGCCCAAGGCAGATGCTTAACCAGCTGAGCCACTCAGACTCCCCTATTTTTCATTTCTTAAGGAAACTCCGTACTGGTTTTCACAGTGGCTGAACCAATTTACATTTCCACCAACAGTGCACAAGGGTTTCCTTTTCCTTCACATCCTTGCCAGCACTTGTTATTTCTTGTCATTTTGATAATAGTCTCTTTAACGGGTGTGAGGTGATATCTCACTGGGATTTTGATTTGCTGTTGATTAATGATGTTGAGTATCTTATGTTCCTGTTGATCATTTGTATGTCTTCTTTGGAAAAAATGCCTATTCAGATCATTTGCCCATTTTTATTTATTTATTTATTTTTATTTTATTATTTTTAAAAAAGATTTTATTTATTTATTTGACAGAGAGAGATCACAAGTAGGCAAAGAGACAGGCAGAGAGAGAGGAGGAAGCAGGCTCTCTGCTGAGCAGAGAGCCTGATGTGGGGCTCGATCCCAGGACCCTGAGATCATGACCTGAGCCGAAGGCAGAGGCTTAACCCACTGAGCCACCCAGGTGCCCCACATTTGCCTATTTTTAAACCAGCTTGTTTTTTGTTTTGTTTTTGTTTTTGCTTTTTTGTTTTTTGTTTTTGTTTTTTGCCATTGAATTGCATGAGTTCTTTGTATGCTTTGGATATTGACCCCTTATCAGATATATGATTTGCAAATAATTTCTCACTTTCAGTTAATTGCCATTTCATTTTGTTCATGGTTTCCTTTGGCATGCAGAAGCTTTTTAGTATGATGTAGTTTTATTCATTTTTTCCTTGTTTGTTTTTGCTTTTGGTGTCAGATTTTAAAAATTATAATACAAAAAAATTATAATACACAATCTATTCTTAATTGTCCAGTCTTTGCCTATAAACATATCACTTATGTATTTTAGTCACATTAAAATGGAGGTGAAGACATTATAATATACCTTTATGTGAACTCTAAGAAAGTATGTTCTTATATTATAAAGGATGCTAAACAAAATCTTAATATGAATGAAATTATTAGGAACATTTAAACCTAAGAAACTAAATATAAATATTACCAACTTCTGGTTTAGTCCAGTTATTTTTTGGAATACATTGATAAAGACAACTATTAATTTTTGAGTTTTCTTGTGAAGGAACTAAACATTTCAGCTGATTTCTATCTAGTTTATTTTGTTAATCCCAAGGATTTGTTTTAGCTAGGGAGTAATAAACCTTATATGGCATTGCAACTGTTTCAAATACAGAAGTATCAAATTATTGAAATGCTAAATTTAGCAACCGGCTGATTTGCTTGCATTTGGAATGGACAGTTAGGGAGAAAGAATAAGATATTTCTTTTTATTTTACATTGATGGCTTATCTACATCGATTACAGTTACGTATGCATCTGGGAGTGACAGTATTCTAACATTTGCCAACTGCAAAATGACAGTGTTATATAGGAATTCAAATGATCAATGGTCTTTTTCCCCCCCCCCAAAGTAACACTCTTTCCCTGACATTAAATGACCTTTATTAAATTCAGCAACTTCCGTCAGCATGATGAATGATTAAAAAAACCTCAATTAATGGATGAGTTTCTTTGCAGCATAAATAAGACATGCATCTTTAAATCATTCAGGGGATTATTACAGCTTCCAGGAACAAGCCCAAGTTCCTTAGCATGCTACATAAGACCCTTCTCAAACTTGCCCTATATCCCTTCCTTTTCACTTCATACTCAAGTTATACTGAAATTCTATCCATCCCCTAAATCACCAAGTTTTCTCTCTTGCCTCCTCCTCCATGCCTTTACAATCATGGGTCTCTCTTTTTGGACTGCTTTTGTTCCCTCTCTAGTCTTTTCATCTGGACATCTCTTTGTCATATAAGAAGAAAATTTCAACATTACCTCCTCTTAAGAGTTTATTCTGACCATCTCAATTTCAAATGAATATTAGGAGGCATTCCTATGTTCTGCAACAACATGGAATACTTTTTAATTTGCAGCAATTTTTTTTTTCCCAAAGATTTTATTTATTTGACAGAGAGAGACACAGTGAGAGACCACAAGGGGGAGAGGGAGAAGCAGGCTCCCTGCAGGGATCCTGATGTGAGGCTCCATCCCAGCACCCTGGGATCATGACCCGAGCCAAAGGCGGATGCTTAAGGACTGAGCCACGCGGGCACCCCATTTATAGCACTTATAACAGCAAATTATAATGATCCTTTCATTTGTCCAGCGCCCCCAGTAGACTGTTTCTTGAAAATGGGGATTGCGTCTCATTTATTTTTCTTATTTTGTACTGAAAATATTTATCTACTATAATTTCCTATTCCACACCCCCCAAGAAAACCCTTAATTGCCAGCATCTGAAGCAATGTTGATGGTATGATTCTCTTGAAATTTTGAACACCTGAGTTTTACTTGTCATTCTAATGAAGCAAATTTTCACTTATAAAAAAACCACATCACAAAAGTTGGAAAAAAGTCATAGTACCTCTGTCTTCGTTTTGCTCATGCTAACTAGTTATGTAAAAATAAGTGATATGTTCATTAAGTTTTTGGTTTGGGAGAGTTCTAGGACACCAAATGACTAGATGGAGTTGATAACTATTTTGATGGAGTTTCTCATATCGATGGAGTTTTTCATACTTTATTATTATTTGTCTCCAAGTGAAAAGTGATAATTTATATGAGATAAACCACTTGACCTGGCAGATGTTGAATTGATCTAAACAAGTATTTTTGTATTCTATCCCATTTCCATATTGGATATCTATGTTCTTGATTATTAAACCACTCTAGCTCTAAAAATGGAATTTCACTCTTCAATATTGCAAGAAAGATCTTGAGAATTTTTATACTTTTGGGGAGTTATTATTTCCAGATGCCAGGAATAGAGTAGATTTATTTCTTGTTCCTTGGATTATAATCTCTGTTGACTTTACAAATCTTCTCTTAGGAACATTAAGGATGGTCTGCAGAAGAAATGTTTGAGGGAATCACAGTCTCATCCTCTGCCAGCAGTGGAGGGAAAACAAACAAACAAACAAACAAACAAAAAACAAAAACCTTTGGGACTGCAAAATAACAGAATATCTCAGTTCAGGATAATAATAATATGGAAGTTCTGACTGGGTGTCAGAATTCTCTGTGGAGTTTTTTAAAAGGCAGATATCTTCATTTTTCAGACCTATTGACTCAGAAATTCAGTGCTTGTAGAACTGGTATGCTGTCTTTCCTAACCGTCCTTTTACACAAGTATAAAAGTTAAATATTCCAAACAGCTAAAACCAAAGTACCTGCTTATGTTTGTTTATTTCTCTGAGACTTATCATTATACTTCTCATTATGTAGAAATTAGAAACTATTTTGGTGCAATATGAAGATACTCTCTAAATGTTTAATATTTTAAATTATGAAATCAGAGATACAGTAGCCATTTTTTATTGGTCTCTCTCTCTCTCTCTTTTTTTTTTTTTTTGATGTTCAAATTCATTATCACCTAATCATCACTACCAACGAGGATAATTAAGACTTTTTCAATAAAACAACTTAAAATGAACTCTAGGGGCGCCTCGGTGGCTCTGTCAGTTGGGTGTCTGCTTTCAACTCAGGCCCTGATCCTGGGGTGCTGGGATTGAGCCCTGCATCTGGCACCCTGCTCGGTGGGGAGTCTGCTTCTCCCTCTGCCCCTCACCCCACTCATGCTCCCTCTCTCACTTTCTCAAATAAACAAAATCTTTAGAAAAATGGATTTGACTCCTTTCATTTCTAAACTTGAAAGTATTTAAAATTCTTTGTTTTAGTTATTCCAAGAAGAAAAGTAAATGTATGATGTTTCAATTTTTGGTTACAATGATATTATAAATACATTTAAGTCACAATATATAAGTGTCATATATCTTAACTCCATAAACTTGCATTTGGTAATTATAATAAACCTGCTTATATAAAACACTCAAACTCAGCACAGTGATTGGTTGTTCTTTAAGACATTATTTCTTGGAAAGAAAAAGATTATATTTATACTATAAAGAAAAATGAAAAGAGTATCCTTTCCGTATAAGAGCCAACTTGAAAGGCAATACTTGATGTGTGCTATGATACTGAGCATAATTTTCCTGTTACAGAATGGTTTTCAATAGGATCTCTTTAACGTTCATGGACTAATTCTTTCTTTGGTATGTGTTTGCTTCTATGTCAGGAGGAGGATGGAAGAAAACGCTGAACATTATAGCATCTCCGTCTGAAAAAAAGCACATGAACTTTGATATACAAAACATCTCTATTTTTCTCAACACCGCCTTTAAAAATTCTCATCCTGAGAAATTTGGAGTACAATCATTCACTTACTTCTTAACTATTCTTTAGGGTGGATGCACTGAATGGTCTATGACAGTCAGTTTGTAACACTGTGAATGAAAGATTTAAGACCTTTAATCTCAAGAATACCACTTGGCGCCAGCAGACAAGCAGGACACTCCTTTACCTGTCCTCCCATTATTTAAGTAAAGATGAATTTACTTACAGGCTATAGAGACATAATATTAGCTTCTAATCTAAAACAACAGTTATCAGATTCTGATTTCATTTAGATATTTTCCTAGGAAATAAGGTATGTTATTAAAATATACTTAAACCATTTTTTGTGTGTGTGTGAGACAGAATAGCTTTTCACCTAAATGCAGAGGGTTAACTGTCTACTTTTCTTCAAAATTTTATTTAATTGAAACTCCATAATTTCGTTACAATGAAATTAGAGAAATGATCATAATTGCAAAATTTCAAATTACTTTTTTTCTGGCTTTCTCAAATAGCTGTTCCTTCACCATTTATTCATTAAGTTTTCATTCAGAAGATAGTGAGTACAGCAGTACTTAATACAAGACTATAAGACCCACAGGGTGCCTAGGTGACTCAGTTGGTTGAGTATGGGACTCTTGGTTTCATCTCAGGTCATGATCTTAGGGTGGTGAGATCAAGCCCTGTGTCAGGCTCCCCGCTCAGCATGGAGTCCGCTTATCCCTCTCCATCTTCTTCTGCTCTTCTCTGCAACCTTGCTCATTCCTGCGTGTGCTCTCTCTCTCTCTCTCTCAAATTCGTAAATAGTGGGTCGCCTGGGTGGCTCCGTGGGTTAAAGCCTATACCTTCAGCTCAGGTCATGATCTCAGGGTCCTGGGATCGAGCCCCGCATCGGGCTCTCTGCTCAGCAGGGAACCTGCTTCCCCTTCTCTCTCTGCCTGCCTCTCTGCCTACTTGTGATATCTGTCTGTCAAATAAATAAATAAAATCTTTAAAATATATAAAATAAACAAACAAATAAATAGATAAATAAATCACCTTAAAAAATTTGATAAGTTCCATGAGGCAGGTAGGGATTTTTGTTCATTCTCTTCACTGACCTATTTCTAGTACCTAAAACAGTAAGTTTCTTTGGGTGCACACAACAAATATTTGTTGAGTGAATGAATAAAATGTGTATGTCTGTCTTCCATAGATAAGCACTTTCACTGTGAACGTTAAGTAAGAAATGATCACAGAACTCAAGTTCACAGTCCTTTCTTCCCCAAATTCTCTACCAAAACAAGCCTCCATATCTATAGGGAATCTATGGTCAGTCTGCACAGGAGTACTAGAAGAGAGTGGGATTCTGGAATACAATTAGGGGTTGGAAAGTTCTGTGCCCACTTTAATGTCCAATGTTGCCACTCTATAAAGCTAAGCACTTTCAGTAAATAGTTACAGTAATTACTTATTTCACATAATCTTTGAAGGTTTACTTTAATTAGAAACATAAAAATCCAATCCCAATTGGGAAACTAAAAAATATTTCACATGGCGTATTCAGTCAGATTAAGGCACTTTCTGAAATCCATTTATAGTTCATTTGTTTTTCCATGTAAATGTAATTTTTATGGTTTTTTCTTTTCATAATTTTCTTGTCCAACTGGTGATCTGTACAAGAAGTTTGTTTTCTTACAAATAAAAAAAAATCCTCATTATAAAAAGCTACTTTTTAGAAAACAAGCACACTTTATTAATTGATTTTTTTTAAATGAGCACACTTTAATATCAATGTATATAGATGAATAAACACTTTGAGGTGTTTGTTATTGCCTTCCTTGGAAGACTTAACTCTTTCATTTTGCATGGTAAATTATTATTTAATTTAAACCAGTGCATCAGTTGCCTAAAAGAACAAATACACCTCATAGTTCATAAATAGCAATTCTGGTGTGAGAGATTTAATGTGCTATCTACAGATAGAATTATTCTCAAGTATTAAGTTTCATATACATGGTAATGTGCATTTTCTCATATGGTGAAACTCACTGGAAAGTTTTGCTAAATTTAATGCTCTTCAGAATCTTTCTCAAAGAAGCATATCTCTAAGGTGTTAAACTAATAAAATAACATTCCCACAATATGTTTGGGTCACTAAATTCTGAAAATTAGAGACTTCCTCACTCAGATTGAAGCAATTTTATTCCAATTGATTCGTAAGAACTTCAGGATGTTAAAAAATTAAGCAATAAATTTGTCTTTTGATATGTCTGGAAAACCAGAGGAAGATAAACCAGTACTATGTCATTATTGCGGTTGAAATAGCCACCACTTAATTACTTAAGTAATGCTTTACAACTGAAGTCCGAAGAGGAAAATAAAAGTTTTTCAATGTACTATTAGTGAAAATTGGATGTTTTTACCCATTTGAAGACTCCATTTCAAAATCACAGGTGCACTTTATTTTCTGTATAGGTCACCTAGAGATGTTTATGTTAGTGTCCACAAATTATACATTAACAAAGTGTGCAAAGACATACTGTTGTTCTTGATTACTTGAAAAGTTCATGTACAGAGTTACAAAACCCTTTTTATCTTTAAATATATAGGAACTTCTTGTCTTGAATTGAGGAGTTAATTTAGCTCTTTTGCGTATATTGTTTGCAACCTTTTGTCCAGCCTTCCGAAAATGTAAGCAAAACTGACTATTTACTCTGTGCTAGGCTTATAATCTTTTGCATCCAAGAATAGGACTGCTGACACAGTCTGCTTACAAACTCTGTTCTGTGTGTGGTACTGTTTGATATGACCATATATGAACTATAGTCCAAACCATCTTGATTAACCAAATTTTCTAGCTTCTGGATAGCAGACATATGTTCCTTTTCACTTTTCTCCTAGAGAGTTCAGGAATCAAAAGGACACTAGCAATCGAATATTCAGATTAATAATAATAAACCCTAAGGCTAATTGCCTAATTTTAAATTCAATTTTTTAAAAATAGTCTGTTTTGATCCCTGGAGGACTAATAATCTTCCATTTTTTTAAAAGATTTTATTTATTTGACAGAAAGAGAGAGATCACAAGTAGACAGAGAGGCAAGCAGAGCGAGAGGGGGAAGCAGGCTCCTGGCTGAGCAGAGAGCCCTATGCGGGGCTTGATCCCAGGACCCTGAGATGATGATCTGAACCGAAGGCAGAGGCTTAACCCATTGAGCCACCCAGGCACCCCTCCCATTATTCTTAATGTAAAGTTGTCCTGCCTTATGTTTCCCCAACCTGTTTAATTTTAGTTATTTGACATTCTTCTAATGTGATGAACTCTGCTGAACTGAAATGTATGGAATATGATTTTATGTCCACATGTAATGACTTTTCTCCAAGTCCATCTGTTGCTACTAATAAAACATTATTTGTGAACAAAATATGTTAATAACAGCAGACATAAGTCTTCACAAACTTCCTATTGTTTCCACTTCTGATAATGGTGGGGCCTACCAGAGCTACTGTAAGTTTAGATTTCCCCCAGAAACATGGGACACCCTAAGTTGCATTACTTGATCTCTCCAAAATGGCCTCTAACCCAAGCTTTACGTTGAATGCGGACTACACCTGATTCTGTAATAGTCAAATGAACTCTACTTCACCTCTAGCAATGATGCAACCATTAACCATTTTGAAAAGAAATGTTTCCTTTCATAAACTACAGCACACCATCCTTCCTGTTGATCTAGAAGAGACAGCGGTCATCTGTCCACAGGGGTCACACTGAAGGCAGCACATGGGAGAAATTTTAGTGTTCCAGGGAAGGACTCGCTTCATTTAGGAACCTGAAGAAAATGCAAATTCAGAATAACTTCATTTTTAGCACACTCTAAACTCTTTTCTCTCTCGTCTCTGCAGGTGATGGTCGTTTCTCTTGCCCCATTGTTTCCTTTGGTTTTGCATAAAATTCTGGCTCTCCAACATCCCCAGCATGAATCCTAGTTTTGACTTCCTTAAAGGTAATTTAAATTCGATAATTTAATTTATTTTTTCTTTTTGTAATCTCTACACCCAATGTGGGACTCTAACTCATAATGTCAAGATCAAAATCGCATTCTCTATCAGCTAAACCAGCCAGGTTCCCCTTTAGGGTAACTTACATTGACGTGCAAATCTATGGATTCATTTCCAGTAGAAGGATATTTGGGACCTTAAAGAGGAATGTTTATTTTTAATATTTCAAATATATGAACAGAGATAGATGTCAGATAACTACCTGAATAACTAAATAGATGGATAGATACAAAATACGTAAGACAAAAATCTTCTTGATGCTTTTTGTGTACGCCTTTTTTTGCCTCAAACTAGAGAGATATAGATCACAAGAATCAACAGTGGGTACTCTATTTAGGTAAGTTTGTCCATATCTTCTGAATAATTCATTATCATATAAATAAAAGCTGAAGTTTAGTTTGTGTGCTAATGTACAATACAGGCATCATATTGTGAATATTAAGGCTTTAAAGGCATGTTTTGTAATATGTGTTAAATAAAAACGTGTTTCTTAAAATTTTCTTAATAACCGTATATTTGACCTCAACCAATAATGCAGATTATTCATTGACTAGCTTCCACCTTTATGCATATTCTGCATTAAGATTATAACTAGATCAATAAAAAAATCTTCATATGTTTCAACATTCTCTATGCTGTGAATGACATTTGTTGTTCTCTTTGGAATACATCTGGATTTCTTAAGGGCATAATCCCATTGATACTGCAATATATAGCGTGAAAACATGGTGCTGGTTTCTTTAATTTTTCTAACAGAGTATGACTTTCCAATTGTCTCTTCCTATCATCATCTGAGAATCTCTTATTTATGTTAATAGTGGGTGCTATTGTTGATAAGCTACTTGTAACAAATGAGTCAAATAAAAAGGCACAAGTTCTGCAGATGGCGGAATAATTCAGTGGGATAATCTGCATAAGCAGATTCATATTTTCATAGAAAACATTTTAATTTAATGTTTGGCTTTGATCACTAGCTTACTGAACGTACTTAATTTTTCTTATCTAGTTCCCACCTCCTTTTTAATTAAAAATTATACTGCAATTACTGATTAATCTTTTTCCAAGTAGCAACATGATTATATCATGCTATGTTATATAGTACAGATTTCTATTGTTACAACTTTATTCAGATATATAGTTTTATGTCACCTGCTCCCCTAGTGAAATATCATTCAGTGTGAAGGAAAAGCAAACAATTCAATGTTAGCTTTTTTTTTTTTTTAATTTATCTGCAGAGAAAGCACAAATTTTCTGGTCTGGGATGTAGTAGTTTAGAAGTCACTACTCCATTCTAATAATAAGCAAGGAACTGAACAAGCAGAAATCAACTTTTCCTAGTTCCATCAGAGAAGTAAGGTGACCAAGCAAACCATTACCCTCAAAATTGGAGGAACAGACAGGAAGATACAGAGATTCACAACATACTAGAGCAGAAATCCCAAAGCAGAAACTTTCATAAAAACTATTGCTGGGATAGAAAAACCTGAACCGTAATTTATAAACTGCTAAATAACCTGAGAAAAAATCTCTTACTTCCAGCTGGAGAAGAGGGAAATAAGCCACTTTGAAATAAACTAGAGCATTCTGTTCTTAACAAGGACTGACCTCAGAAGAAATTGTTTTATGAAAGTGTAAACTATTGGATTTTTTTTTTTTTTTCGGAGCTTAACCTAAATAGAGGAAGGGAAATATCTAGCGGCAGCCCCTTCTAGCCACCCTCTTCCACATATGGGCATCCTCAGCTGAGGAACACTAGTAGAGTTCACATCCAGAGGCACAGGCTTACCAAAAGACTGAGATCTAATCATATGATTGTAGAATACTTCCTCTCCTCCTACACGTTATGGTCATATTATTAATGTCATATTTACTGCAGTCTTTTTACCTAGTTCTTCAGGTCCACTTTTCAACAAAAAATTACAAGGCACAATGAAAAGCAAAAATAAAGTTTGGAGAGAGTGAACAAGGATCAGAATCAAAGTCAGATACAGCATGCAGGTTGAATTAATATACCAAGAATTTTTAAACTATGATTAATAGACTAAGGGCTTTAATGGAAAAGTAGACAATATGTAAGAACAGATTAATAACATAAAAGATAAAAATTCTGAGAAAGAATCAATAAGAAATGTTGGGTATTGAAAACACAGTAACAGAAATGAAGAATGCCTTTGATGGGCTCATTAGCAGACTAGACGTGGCTAAGGGAAGAATCTCTGAGATGGGGGATATGACAACAGAAACTCCTCAAACTGAAAAACAAAAAGAAAAAAAGACTGGGGGAAAAAAACGTAAAGAATATTCAAGAGCTGTGGAACAACTACAAAAGGTGTAATATGGGGCGCCTTGGTGGCTCCAGGTGGGTTAGAGCCTCTGCCCTCCGCTCAGGTCATGATCTCAGGGTCCTGGGATTGAGCCCCACATCGGACTCTGTTCAGTGGGGAGCCTGCTTCCCTTCCTCTCTCTCTACCTGCCTCTCTGCCGACTTGAGATCTCTTTCTGTGTCAAATGAATAAATAAAATCTTTAAAAAAAAAGTGTAACATACATGTAATAATACCAGAAGGAGAAGAAAGAAAGGAACAGAAGCAATATTTGAAACAATAATGATGGAAAATTTCTCCAAATTAATGTTAGATGGCAACCCATAGATCCAGGAAGTTTACAGAACACCAATCCTGCACCTAGACATGTCATATTCAAAGTTCAGAAGAAATAAACAAAAAGTCGTAAAAGAAGACAATGGGAAAAAAAACAAAGAAACAACACTTCAGAAACCATGAAAGCAAGAAAGAAGTAGAGTGAAATATTTAGAGTGTTTAAAGGAAAAAAAATACCAACTTAGTATTTGCTACTCTGTGAAATTATCCTTCAGAACTTGAGGAATACAGACTTTCTTATACAAACAAAATTGAGCAAATTTGCTTCCAGTAGAGTTGTCTTGTAAGAAATCTCAAAAGAGAGAAGGAAGTAATATAAGTCAGAGACTCAGATCAACAAAAATAAAGGTAGCGCATCAGAGAAGTAATCAATGAAGGTTAAGCAAAATTTCTATTTGTAGGTGAAGGTTGGTTCAAAATAATGGCAAAATGTATAAATGTGTATATACATATGTATAGGTGGAATAAATGACAACAGATGACAGCAATAATACAAGGGGCAAAAAAGAAGAATTAAGAATATTTTGCTATTAGAAGTTACTTTCACTACCATGAAGTAGTATAATGTTACTTGAAAGTGTACCTAGACTGGGTATATTGCAAACTCTAAGTAAAACCAAAATAAGTAAAAGAAGAAGTGTGAAAGACAAATATAGAAACAAAGAACAAGAATAATAAAAAAGAAAACAGTAGCAAATATGATAAATATTAATCCAGCTATATTAATAATTATTTTAAATGCTAATGATCTGACTACATCACTTAAAAGACAGATTCTCAGGGAGTGCCTGGGGGGCTTAGTTATTTAAGTGTCCAGCATTTGATTGTAGCTCAGGTCATGATCTCGGGGTCATGAGATCAAGCCCCATGTAGGGATCTGTGCTGGGCATGTAAGCTGCTTAAGATTCTTTCTCTCTTTCTTCTTCTGCCCCTCACTCCACCCCGCCACACTCTCTCTCAAAAATAAAAAAAAATAAAAAAAATTACAAAAGGCAGATTGTCAGAATGGACCAAAAAACAAGACCCAGTTATATTTCTTACAAGAAACTTGCTTTACATATAAAAACATATATAGATTTTAAAAAAAGGAATGGAGAAAGACCATGTTAACACTAATCAAAATAAGCAAAGTAGATATATTAATTTCACGCAGAACAGACTTTAGGGCAAGAATAGTTATGAGGGATGAAGAGAAGCTACACACAGCGATAAAGGGGTTAATACTCTAAGAAGGTATCATAATCCATAATGTATAGACACCTAACAACAGAGTGTCAGAATATGTGAGGCAAAAACTGATAGAACTGCAAGGAGAAATACATGAATTCACTATTATTGTTGGAGACTTTAACATCTTGCTACCAGAAATGGACAGATGTGGCAGACAGAAAATCAGTAAGGACATAGCTGAACTTAAGAGTGCCATAGATCAAGTGGATGTAATTGACATCTATGAACCTCATCCCAAAACAGCAGAGTTCTTCTCAAGCTCACATGGAACATTTATCAAAATAGACTACATTCTAGGCCATAAAACATAACTAAATGCATCAAAAAAAAAAAAAAAAAGAAAGAAAGAAAGAAAGAAAGAAACCATACAATGTCTGCTCTTAGATCACAATGAAAGTAACTAGAAATACTTGGTGATCAAACAACACACTTCTCTCTTTTTTTAAATTCAAGTATAATTAATATACAGTGTTACATTAGTTTCAAGCATAGAGTATAACAACTCAGCAATCCTATACATTTCCCAGTACCCATCAAGATGAGAGTACTGTTAATTCCCTTTATTTATTTTACCCATTCATCTCCCCTCTGGCAACCAGGAGCTTGATCTCTACAGCTTAAAGTCTGCTTTTTGATGTGTCTCTTTTTTCTTTGTTTATTCATTTTGTTTCTTAAATTATACATATGAGTGAAATGATATGGTATTTGTCTTTCTTTGACTGACTTATTTCACTTAGCATTATACCCTCTAGGTCCATTTATATTGTTGCAAATGTCAAGATTTCATTCTTTTTTAAGGCTATGTAATATTCCATTGTTTTATATACCACATCTTCTTTAGTCATCTATGAATGGACACTTTAGTTGCTTCCATATTGTGGCTATAGTAAATAATGCTGCAAAAACATAGGGAAAATTTGTGGGATTCAGAGAAGCAGTATGAAAGAAATTTATACCATTAAATGCACATATTAGAAGTGAAAGATCTAAAATCAGTAATCTAAGCTTCTATCTTAGGAAACTTAAAAAAAAAAAGAGCAATAAATCCAAAGTAAACAGAAGAAAAGAAATGATAAAAATTAGAAAAGAAACCAATGAAATTGAAAACAGGAAATGAATAAAGCAAATAAACAAATAAAGTATCAATAAAATTGATAAGATTCTAGCAGGGTAACTAAGGAAAAAAAAAAGAAAATACAAATCACTAATATCTGAAATAAAATAAGGGTCATCCCTACTGATTTCTAGGACACTAAAAGATAATAGAGGAAAACTATGAACAATTCTATGCTCAGATTTGATAATCTAGATTAAATGGACCAAATCCTTAAAAGATAAATTAACAACCCAATTAAGAAATAGAAAAGACCTGAACATATATCCAAAGAAGCTATTCAGAGGGCAAGTATACTTTAGCAAAAATGATCAATATTGTATTTCATCAAGGAGTTGAAAATAAAAAAAAAATGAGATATCACTATGCACTACTTAGAATAGTCAAATCCGAAATATTTACTACAAACACTGGCATGATTGTAGAGCAATAGGAAAGAATCAAAAACTTATGTCCACACAAAAATCTGCTCATGGATGTTTATAGCACCTTTATTCATAATTGCCAGAACTTGGAATTATCCAAGATGACACTGAAATGCACTTCATGGGTGAATGGATGAATTAACTGGCCAACTTCTTGCATCTGAATGTGGTCGAGAGATCAGAGGGGAAGCAGGTCTCTTTTGACTCTTATTAAGGGCAGGGATCTCATTCATGAAGACCACACCTCACGATCTCATCTAATCATAATTACCTTTCAAAGGTCCCACTCCCTACCATCTCATTGTGAGGTAGGATTACAACATATGAATTTTGTGGAAACACACATTCAGTCCATAACACTCTTCAAAAAGCAAGATGGTTATTTTTGATTAGATAACCACTGTTACTTAAAGTGTTTTTAAGATTTAGGAAATTTTATTTTTATTGTTTTGTTTGTTGTCTTTTTTTTTTTTTTTTAAGGTTGCAGTGTTAAATCGGTAAAAGGCACAAAAGTACTTCATATTCTTATGTGGGAAATGGGAATTAATAGAGAAATATATTGTGGAGGTGTCCAAAAAAGTTTTTACAATAGCCAGAATATAGAGGATACATTAAAAGAAATGAAATCTCACTACTATTCCTGGAAGCAATAAGCTCTGACCTGTATCAGAGCAGTTGCTTGTATTTCAAGTGAGAAAGCTGTCCTTTGATCACTATAGGAGGTACAACTTTGTACCTCAATAGGAGTATGTTTCAGCAGGAAGATTCAAAATGGTTGTTGTTTGGACTTAACAATTTCTTTATCTTCCTTTAGTTCACTAGAAAGAACTATGGTTCTCAAATTTTAATGTGCATTAGGATAGCCTAGAGGGTCTATTAAAATCAGATTTCTAGCTCCCAAACAGATCCTGGTTCCGCAGATCTAGGGTGGGGACCTTCCTCTTCTAGCGAGTTCCCAGGGGATGCTGATCCTCCTAGTCAAAAGAACATATGTTGAGAACCAGTGGGCTTGAATATACTACTGGTTGAATGTACATGTATCCTCAGAATGTACCAAATTGTTGTTTTTGACACCAACTGAGACCATCTTTCCCACTTTATATATACAGCCCTTCAGATATGAATTGATTTTTTTTTAATTTATTTTTTAAATTTCTTTGCAGTGTTCCAGAATTCATTGTTTATTTACCACACCCAGTGCTCCATGCAATCCATGCCCTCCATCCTACCCACCACCAGGCTCACTCAATTTCCCACCCCCTGCCCCTCCAAAACCCTCAGATTGTTTGTTTCAGAGTCCACAGTCTCTCATGGTTCACCTCCCCTTCCAATTTCCCCCAACTCTCTTCTATCCATCTCCCTATGTCCTCTGTGTTATTTCTTAGGCTCCACAAATAAGCGAAACCATATGATAATTGACTCTTCGCTTGAGTTATTTCACTCAGCATAATCTCTTCCAGTCCCGTGCATGTTGCTACAAAAGTTGGGTATTCATCCTTTCTGATGGAGGCATAATACTCTGTAGTATATATGGACCACATCTTCCTTATCCATTGATATTTTTATTTTTAATGAGCTTGTCCCATAGGGTAGTAACTTTTGTAATGAGAAAAAATATACCAGAGGAAACCTGAATTTGAAGTAAGGAAGTTTGAGTCCCAGCTTTTTCACTTTTCTGTGTTCAGCAGCTTGGCTGATCAATTACTATCAGAGGCTCGCTTTCTTTCTGTATAAAATGGGAGTGATACCAGACTTCCACAGCTGTGTTTTTGAGTGTTAAATGGGATGAGGCTATGTGAAAGTGTCTTGTAAACAGCAAAGTACTCTACAAATGTAACAGCTTATTATTATTGATCACATTATTGATTTGAGAATGCCTTCCCACCTTCAAAAATTCTGATGTAAAGAAGATTCATCATAGAGGGTGAGTTTTGTTGACAGACTATAGTAAGCAATCAATAAATATTTATAGACTAATTGATAAAATAAGGCAGATTCAGATGCTGATATCTTACAATATATAGACAGATTAACTAAGAGAACTCTACTTTTCACTTGTAACAGCAGACTAAGAGAAATTGATTGAATACAATTGAACAAGTATTTATTAAGTGCTTCCTTTGTATCGGGTTCCATGATTAACCATTCTCTGTTCATGTTTTAAGTTATTTCAAATACCAAACACCAAATGAATTCCCCACTTGAGACTCAATTACTTCTTTGAAAATGGGCCCAACAGAACCAATAATTTAGCCCAGGCTACTCTGCTTTGAATTTGAATTTATTCAGTATAAATCCTCATACATCATATTAGTATAGTTAAATTTCTATCTCCAGCTTGGTGATCTAAAAAAGGATGTTAAGTGAAAAAAAATTACAGAGAAATACAAATTTAGTATGATCTCATCTCTACATATTTTTAAAAATCCATTATACATGCCATATCTGGAGAACTGGAAAACAGGAATGATACATACCAGTTAATGAAAGTTACCTTGGAGGGGAAGAATAGAAGGGAAATTTAACATTTTACTTTGTACATATTTTTATAGCCATGCGCATTTATATAAGAATATTGTACTGAGAACAATTAAAAGTAAATGGTAATTTAAAATATTTTTATATATATATCAGTACACCTACAGAGAACTACTGCTTGGGAAGCATTCTCCCACATGATAGGTTTGTATTTCCCTTCAAAAATATCGACCCATGAATGAATCATTAGGCTTCCTGTCCTTGCTAAAATAGAATCCCAAACTAGTTCCTTTAACAGGTTATTTTTCCGTCAGCGCTAATTCACGTGGTTCCTGTGCTTTGTGTGAAAATGTACCACTGCTGAGCCCTGGGCTTCCCTTTGAGCGGTCAGTGAGAGTGATGTCTAATCAAGAACAACTTTCCCTGCAGGATTCCTTCCTGTAATTTACTTCCCACTGATTCTCAGGGAGGTGATTCCGCAGTACAAATACATTCTCTGTTTAATCAGTTCCCTTGATTTCTTTCTGAAATCCATAAGAAGATAGCATTGCAATAACACCATCTCTCTGGAGCAGCTTTAGACACTTCCAGCATTTTGTCAACAAGCATTCTCGGAGCAGAACCCCGCACTAGGCACTAGAGCTGGGTAGCGAAGAGCAATGAAATAGAAAAGGACACCCTGTCTCCATGCCTAGAACATAAAACCAGGAGAAAGGAGTGAGAGATCTGGGTCTAAGGAGAGATCAGAATAGGGTCGAAGGAAGCTGTGAAAAGCAGCAGAAGAATTAAGAAGGGTGAAGGAAAGGGAAAGTCACCGGATCCCATTTTGTAGCAAAATGAATTCTTTAAAGGTTTGAAGATCAATGAACCTAACTTTGAAATTTGAATTATAATGTCAAATTGAAAAGATGGCAAAAGCTTCTAAAGCCACCCTAGATATAAAACATTAATTACCCAAAGAAAATTTAAGTAGAACCTGCTTCCATGGCGCTCTTGCCCAGCTGCGAGCTGCCTTAGCTAACAGTCATATTCTACCATCGTCTGAATGTCTGTCTCCACTCTGGAACCACAAACTGTTCAGTGGCAGAAATTCAGATCTTTATCTCAGTTCTGCAATGATGGCTGTATTACCCAGACTTCATAAATATACTGGGTAAGTACATGAGAATCTACATTGGGTTTTGTTTTGTTTTGTTTTGTTTTGAAAAGTTAGTTCCTGAAACAATCTTATGCTGAAAGGTATTCACAGTTCTTCTAGAAAAATCTTGGATGTTCCTGTACTAGACCCTGTATTTTTTAGTTGCTATTCTTTAGAATTCTGCATGTTCTGTTCTCACAACTTTATTCATTCTTTTCCTTTATGTGGAATCTCTAGTATATCCCTTTTTTCTTTTCATTTTTCCTTAGACTAACTTCCAAACTCACCTTCTTACTCATAAAAGTGTGTTTCTGAATTGTCAACTGCAATCCAACTTGTTGGTCCTTTTATTTTGTTCTGCTTTATTTTAAAGCAAAATAAAATGAAATTGAAGGAAACTTGTCAAGATAGCTGTTGAGAATGGAACTCTGAAAGAAGATTGCTGCTAACAGTTTTTTTTTTTTTTCTTTCTGAGTCTGAGAAAATCACTATGATTTTGTTTTCCTTTGTGGGACTCCTTTTCTACACATTGCTTATCTCTGTGGCAAGTAATAGAAAGAAGGGAGAGGCCATTTTAGGATGAACCTGGCAGCTTGCAGGTGATTCCAGCACAGAGGAATTCCAGACCCACCCATCCCCCCCCCATAGAAAGAAGTAAAAAAACCAGTAGACTAGGAAGAGACAAGAAAAGAACAACTGAAGGTCATGCCAGGCAAGAGATCAGGCCTCATAAGCAAATGCCAGATGGAAGTCCAATGAATTCAGAATGGAATCTGAGGCAAGGAGAGAAAAGCTGCTAGAGTAAATGAATTAATTTCATAAAGAATTATAATGCCACACAGATCCAAGTTGACAATCTCAATGTCAAACTGCAATCAATCTTCAAACTTAAATCACACCTGGTGGAATTCTTTCTTGACAACCCCAAAGTGTTTTTCTGAACTCCTTTAGTTCTCAAGATATACCTCTTCCAGTAGAGAGCCACCAATTGCTACTTTGGATTCTGGTAACTTTTTATGTTTGGTCTGTGATCTCTTCTGCTGTATTATAAATTTCTTTCTTGAAATATCTATGTGGTTTATCTATTACACCATAAATATAATATTACTGCAGTAATAATTTTCCTGATATGAGCAGCTGATGATATCAAAAGTCCTCATATGAATAATATTGTTAGGTCATCTCAAGTCAAATTCAAAAGCTTAAAACCTCCATCCTCCAGTACCTTGCACACTGAACAAAAGTGGTAAGAACTGATGCTATGTCATTGTTATATGGAAGATATTCATAATAAATATGTTGTCGATGAACCCTAGACCCTGAAGTCACTCTTCTAGTTTCTTCCCACCTTTTTTTTTTTTAGAGAAAGAGAGAGTGCCCACATGTGTCACTGGGTTAGGGGGGCGGGGGGAGGGAAAGGAAGAATCTTAAGCAGGCTCCCAGCCCATCACGAAGCCAATGTAGGGCTCAATCTCACCACCCTAAGATCATGATCTGAGTTAAAATCAGAAATCGTATGCTTAACCAACGGAACGCCCGGGAGCCCCAAGTCCTTCATACTCTTAACAGTACTTGAAGTTACTGTGTTCTCTTTTTTACTGTCTTTTCCCCCCCATTAAACTATAAGCTCTGTGTACACAAGGAGCATCTCTGTCTTGCTCACTGCCCAATCTTGAGGGCCTAGAGAAATAGTGCTTAATACATATTCAATAAGTACATACTAAATTGAAAAAGTGTTGTAGATTCTGACTGTACAATAGGAATTATGACCCTAGAAGAAGAAATTAGGCAAGAGCCTGATTGATACTTTCACATTATTTGATATAACGTAAAAGTAAATAACGTAAAAGTAAATAAGCCATAGACCTATATACAAAAAAGCAAAAATACTTTTAGAAAGGGAATAATACAGCTTCTCAAAGGCCAACATGAAGAGTCTAGCTCACTTTTTTCCCAGTCTTGATAAAATTCCCCTCAGTTTCATGGCTTTTATTGTGTTTTTTTGCCTACCACCATGGATGTTCAAAACATCTTTATAATTAGGTTATATCCTAAATTGCACTACTGAGACTATTATCCATAATAGAACATTTGTCTTGCCATTTGAAGTCCATCTTTCCATGTTATCTCCTTGACTAGCGCACATTACAGGATTAACTCACAAAGGACATTTCACTCACACACTGGTTTCTGTTCCCTACTTATATCAAGCATAAGAGTGCTAAGTCAGTGGGGCCCCACTGGGGATCAATATGGCACCATTTAGTTTAGATGGAGAAAATCTTGTCCTAAGCATTGGGAAACCAACCTGTGCATGCGGAGGCGTATAAAAGAAAGTCTCTGTAGCCTTGTCAATAAAGACAAGTTAGAAACAACCTAATGTTTCATTACCTTGAAAATGGATGAATACATTGTGATACAGTCACACGAGGGAATATTTCACAGCAGTCAAAACAAATTAATTACATCTATATCTATTAACATGGATGAATCTAAAAACATAATGTTCAGTTAAAAAAAAAAAAAAAGGTATAACCTGCTTTACCAAATACAGGAAATCTTACCCACCAACTTCTTGGAAGAGAGGATTCTTCAAAGAGCTAGGCAGCCATTTATCAGATGGGGACTTGCCCAAAAGTACCATATTTTTACTTAAAACAAACAAACAACAACAAAACCCCTCCCAGATATTGCTATTCACACTAACTGTCTCCACCAATCTGCTTACCTGTGTTTTCCATTAGGGAACAGAAAGCTAAGCATCCTTTCATTAGAGTTTTTCTTCCTTAAGTAACATAGAAAGTAAGGTAAGAACAGAGAGAGAGGCATAGAAAGTAAGAGAAAAACAGAGTAAAAGGCAGAGAGGTTAAGAAAATAAAAATTTCCAATCAGAATCAAATCTGTCACTGAGAAAACCTTGATAATTGTTTTTATTAAAGGAAAACATAGAAGCTTTTCATCTGCATGTTCCTGGTTAATTATTCAATTCTGCACTTCCCTCTGCGTATCCTGAAGCGGTACTAAAAGGTAAGAACTGATTCTGATGAGTTGGTTAACCACCATTAATGTTCTTGATAATTGACTATTTAGGTGTGACATTTTATTTGAAAAGAAAAAGAGAAACTCTTTCTGGAACAAAGAAGTCGTTCTCAGGATTTTCAATGTTTTTAAAATAAATACATAGAATTTGAATAATTTAAGACCTTCAGTGTCAGGCTTTGAAAAACTTAAAAGCGTAAGTAAAAATACTTGTGGATAGCCTACAAACAGTTTCCTCTGAAGTGGGATTATTAATTATTGAACTTGTCTATACCAGATTAGTTATTTTGAATTGTTTTGACTCAATTTTGTAGCCACATTCTCTGTGGCGATATTTAGTTCCCTTTAAACTCTATTTTACAATCATCTTGCTTCAATTTCATGAAGTTCAGATTTATCCTAAGCAATTTAGAGGACATTCGCACATACTCAGTTCCCTAATGCAGCAGTCATCCTGTCTCCTGACTCATTTTATTACAAAGGAACAGATGTGATGGGAAAGGTGATGGGGGGGGGGGTGGCTGGGAGGCAGGGCAATTGACTCTTTTTAAATTTCATATTTCAAATGGAAGGTAGCACACTCAATTTTTTGCATTAAAACAAAGGGGTACATTTATAATAGCACCATAACATTTATGACCGGGAATGAGAACAGAACAAGTCAAACAACTTCTCCAAATCATGTCCTCATTTTAGAAAATCAAAGGCTTCTAGAAGCCAATCTCTTTACCCAATTTTCATTGCAATGACTCTCTTTGACTGATGATATTAGGACTATCCGAAAATGTGAAGTATGGCGAACTTTTTCTATGTAGAAACAGCTGATTCCATTACTAGAGAAGTCCTACTGCCCTAAAAATCTTCCTTTTATCAAGCTTCAACTATTTCCCTGAGTTTATACCCTTTAATTTCTATCTTCTCTTAGAAACAACCTAGTTCAAAACTCTTACCTCCAAGGGCTTCATAGCCCTCAAACTAACTCAAAACAACTTTCTCTCTCTAATCTTCCCTATTTTAGGATACTTACAGTTAACTTTTGTCAACAATTGCTCTGGGACACAAGATACAGAACCCCCATTACCTTGATTGCTCTCTCTTCAGATCACTTTTGTCTGACATTCAGGATAGTGATGAAAATTCCCAAGTTTTAGAGTCAGAGGGCGCTTGTTTGAAATCTCAGCCTCGCTGCATTTTTGCTATGGGACTTTATAGGATAATGTTGGTTGAGTTACCACTCCTTCTTTGAGTTACCACTCCTCAACTTCGTTGAGTTACCGCAACCTCAATGTTGAGTTACCACTCCTCTTCCAATTACCAGTAGCAACCCCATTTTTTCCCATCCTGGAGCATCCTGGGACTTTAGAAACCTGCTTTCCCTGAAATAAAAAGTACCTAGGAGTTCACATCCCCCTAGGGTGAGCCTCCACAAATTACTGCTCAGTGCGGAGGTATGAAAGATTGAGTTCCCTCGCTTCAGAGTTGGGTAACCTTAAGGCTTACCTCACACTCCGGAGCTCCCCTGTGCTCATAGGCTAAAGTCACCTCTGAGACTGTCAAGTTTCTTCCTTTCTGTATCTCTCCACTTCCCTGCTCTGCTTCTCCCACTTATCTCTTGGTTTCTCCTGGAAGTACTTTCTTAGTAAACCACTTGGCCTAGAATTCTTATCTCTGGTTCTGCTCTAAGGAAACCTAGATGAAGATGAGAAATTACTATAATCTCCAAACTCATTTTCTATAATTGGAAGTGGGATCAAAATTGCACCTATTTCTGGAATTAATGTAAGGCTCAAATGCGAAAAAGCATATAGCACGATATAGTTTCTGGCATGATACAAATGTTCACTAAAATGTAACTTATCAGATTCTCTGGGCCAAGAATTGAATGTGACATTCAAGCTGCAGAAAATTCAGGTTAATAGGTAATCAAGTTTTCGCTAATGAAGCCTAAGGATGCTGTCTTTCCTTGAGAGGGATGGCTACCATGGAATTAGAGCTCACTGCAAAGCTCACTGCTCAAGACTTGCACACCGTGCCCAGGAGCTGCTCAGAAACCTTTGCTGGTTTCTTTTCTCTTGGCCCTGATTAGCAGTGAGCCAGAAAATCCTGATCAGCAGCACTATTTTGATGTCGTCTCTGGGGCACCTAGAGGAAGGATGTTTCCAATATGAAACAGAGAAAGTCAAAATCTAGAATACTTGTCCCAAATGTTCATTTCAAAGAGCTCTCCAAAAGATTAAATGTGATATAAGTCAATATGCCAAAAAAGTCTAGGAAAACTGAGGCTTTCCGGTCTTTGTTTGGCACATCAGACCGCATATTTGAGAGGTTCAATGCTGTGCAACCAATTATGAGATGAGATTGGTATTCCAGGGTTGCGTTCATCCAGCTGCAGAGCTCAATCAGGGTTACACGCGCAGCTGAAGGAAACTGGGCAACAGTTTTAATTAATTGGCAATTTTGAGCCTCTCATGCTAAAGCTGCCTTAATGATGGAAAAAGAAATGATATGGGAAGGCAGCACAATTTGAAACATGCAGATTTCCAACTCTGAGCTTTTAAGCAGCAACCTATCATTCACACAGTGATTATATGCTATAATATTTTCTAGTTATAAAAATCTTAAATAAATGAAAATCAGCTTAGAATTTTGAGTTTGCTAAAAGCTTTTTGGCTTCTAAAAAGGATTTAACTGGATTCTAACATTGTTTCGCACTTGAGTAACTACTACAACTATTCTATTTATTTGCATAATGTACCTACTATGATTGCTAAAATGGAAACAGTGCTTTATGATTTATAAAGTCCTATTATAAATTATTATCTCATTTAACCCTCAAAACAAAGATAGAGTAGCAAAAAAAAATATATATATATATATACTACCATCAACCCCCTTAGAGAAAAAGACAATAAAGTCGTGAATGTTTTTAGTGGTGATGTGAATCTGCTGACTCATATATCATTTTTCCAAATTGCATTGTCAGCTCAACTCACATCAATTTATCTATCTATCTATCTGTCTATCTATTTACTTTGAGGGGAGGGTGAGGGACAGAGAGAGAGAGAGAGAGAATCTTAAGCAGGCTCTAGCCCAAAGCCCAAGGTCCAATGAGAGTCTTGGTCTAATGACTCTCGGATCATGAATTGAGATGAAATTAAGAGTCCCACCTTAACCAACTGAACCGCCCAGGTGCCTCACATCAAACTATCATGTAATCTTGCTGATTTTTCTAACAGAAAAAGAGATTATATTTTATCATGATCCAAATATCAAGGGAAATGAACCCATTTGTAACGTATCATCTAGTTCAAGTCCTACTTAGTGGTAAAAAAATAATCATCTTTCCTTCAACCCTGAACCAACTGGAATCCCAGCTTCTACCTTGCTTCTCCTATTAGACAATGTGTGCTGGAGTCATGTCACTATCACCCTCATATTCTTGATAAGCAAAGCCCAATTTTTGTTTGGTAATATGTTTCCTAGATAATAAATGAGTTTGCTTGGGAATGCACAATTACAAGGGAATTATCATGCTTAGGCATTGCTTGGGAAGAGTTTACAAGCTCGCTGAACATAGAAAAATATATACAGGTACACGGAGAACAAAAAACTAGATAACACTAGTTTAGTGTTTAGTGAGGCTTTAATCAACACAGGTTTAGGGAGGCTTTAATCAACAGAAAGCCACAGTGTTATAGAGATGGTCCAGGAAGTTGTAACTGATTCGACAGCTGCATGGCTATCTGATCGCACGCATTGCCAGTTTTGTACTCATAGGCTCTGTGTGCCTACATTCCTAGCTGCCAGCTCCCCGGTGTCTCAGTCAGAGGGAAGCTGAGAATACTTGCACAGTTTTGCCCCTCCCCACCAACCAGGCCCAGACTAATCAATGCACCTGGATGAGACAGTTCAGAGATGTCACAACACTGTCTCTCGATCTCCCCTGCAAGGCTGAGCCCAAGTGACACTCTATGGGACTTCATTCCATGCGGTGGCCATGCTTGCTCCCTCCTTCTCACCCTGGGTCCCCTTTCCTCCTCACCTGCCCACTTTTTCCTGCACTGTCTTAATAAATCACTTTCACAGACATCCTTTTTTTCTTTGTTTACTTTTGGAAAGTTCACTCTAAGGCAGAGAAGTCTGAAACTTATCTGGGCCTTAAATATGCTTTAGATTTGAGTGGTATGTTGAAAGTTCCTTCTCTGGTGGGAGAATGTTGTGAGCAAATGCTTGGGGAGTAGGGCTTTGTATGGTTTATGTAGGTGGGAGGAGATGTGGCAAGAAGCCTTTCTGATGGATAACTCTGAGTAAAGCCAGGAAGCATAATTTTGGGTAGGTAGGATAATAGAGCAGAATAAGATCAAATAAGTCCTAAAGGAGGAAAGAGGGGGGGAAAAAAGAAAACAAAAAACAAAACAAAACAAAACAACAACAACAAAAAACCCCACAGATTTTTTAACTTAATGTGATAGGGAGTGGGAAGACGTTTTAAGTCCAAAGCAGAACATGAAGAAAGCAGGCTTTTCTAATTGCATTTTCTAAAACATGGTACAGAGCTCCAGTTTCTGTAGATGCCCTGTAGGGAAAAAAAAAAAAAAAAAAAAAGGTTCTCTGGTCAAATGATGTTTGAAAACACCTTCTACATCTAGCTCATTGGTGATTACCAAATGACCATAAATAAGCCTGTGAAAGCTGGGGTCAAGGATTAGTTTTGAGGGTTTTTTAGTATCTAATCTTTCCCACGTTGAGAACTACGCTCTAGTGTAGTGCTATTCAAAGCATGACCCACTGCTGGTAAAGAATCCTCTCGTGCTTTATCAAACATTCCTAAACACGCTTGCCCACTGAACACTGTGGGGAAGTCATTCTCACTAACACATTATAGAACAGGTTTTCCTGTGAACCTGCTTTAGGAAATTCTGTTTTTAGGAAGCTCGGTGAAAGCAGCAGAGACTGGATGGATGCCAAAAAGCATTGTTAGGGGCAAGACCGGACTTGCGGCCAGAGAAATGTAAAATAAACTAAGAATTGGAGATAGCTGAAAAAGTCACTGGATATTATAAATGGGGAGATTGGAAGACTAAAAGAACCTGAATTTTCCAGCCCCACAAAAGTGGTGTAACACAAATGAGTCAGTGTAGTAGTATACATTCTCTCAGATTTCTGAGATATTTAATGGAAATAGAGATATATCTAATAGGGATACCTAATGGCAGATATCTAATGGGAAATAGGAAATTGGACAGCATCTTGAAGTGAAAAAAATTTTAATTAAAAATTGAATGAGTCAGTCCAACTTGGCTATGTTATCCAACATGATTTTAGAAATATTAAAAGGTAATTTTACTGAATTTAAACATTAAATTGTTTTAAAAGCTTGTCTGTAGTTTCAGTTAAGCTCAAGTAACATTAAGGACAGGTTTTGATATCGTTTTCTGGGTAGGATTTTTTCAAATTTTAATGAGCCAATGAAACGACTGGAGATTCGGTTAAAATGCAGATTTCAATCTAATAGGTCTGCATAAGGACTGAAAATTTGCATTTCCAACAAGCTCCCATCGTGGTGTAAGCTTGTGGTCCAAGGAGCACACTATGAGGAGCAAGAGGTTCAAAGATAAAGTCCAGGGTATAATATAAATGCAGGGACCCTAAATTGGAATTACAATAGAAATTATTTCTCCTCTGTCAAGTATTTACAGTGTTTTTTCACCGTTCCATTTGTTCATTTACTTTATTAATTGTGTAAGATGGTATTCACTGCCAACTGAGGATACTAGAAAAAAATGAATGATAGGGAGAAAAAATGTGGATAAAGGAAATTTTAAATGAGATATGAAAACCGTGGGAAGCTCAAGTCAGACTGATGGTATACTTTCAGAACGAGAGTTTGGTACAAGTGGGACGTTCCCATGGCTAATTTACAAGTTATGCAGGGGAAAGGGACTGTTTTATCAAGATATATTTTTAACATTTTTTTTTCATTCTGAGTTCTTCTTTTTACTGTTAATTTTATACATGCTGTGGGCTGAGAAATATGAAAAAAGATTTCCTTTAAATAGCAATGTTACCTAAAGCCAACCACACCAGTTTTTAACAGAATCTTTCTGCTCTATTATATTTTGTTATTTTAATAAACTTTATTCTCTGAGGAAGTTTCCAACACCACTTCCTTCGTTTTTGTATGTCAGTACCTTCTCGATTCTAAAAGCATAAGCTTGCCTAAGAAAAAAGAGAAAAACATTCTTGTAATCATTTGTATTCAGAGTACAATGGCAAAAGAGAAATGGTGGTTTTCATTGATTTCAGATGTATCTTTGTTACTCTGTGGAAATAAAAGCAAGGGGATTTAATTAATAAACCTTTGAAATGCGGGGGTTTTTGAAATAGCAACGATGAAAACATAAGCAATATCCTTTCATTTTTCATCAGATGGTCCTACTGACCATATCTGAATATTTTAACTTAGAGGTCCACCTTAAAATTAATAAGAGAGTAATAAAAATAGTTGTTCATTTTAAAATCCTCATGTCATTACAGGATGTTATACATAAAACAAGTTCTCATTTTACTTTTAAAATATGACTATACCTTTATGAGATATGCAATGTTTTTCAGAAGATTTATAGGTAAACTTTGTATTATATTATTAGCCAGCCATAGCTTCCTCTATGGATTAAAGAATTAAAATGTTAATGGGAAATTCATGGCTCAGGAATTAGAAAGCTTCCTTTTTCCTCTGAATGACTAAGTATATATTTGGCTCTTTTCAATATTGTGACCCAAAAAATTCATTAGATTTACATTAACAAAGTAAGCAGTGTATATTAATCTTCTCAGTGTAGAAAAAAGGTAAGAAAACTAACAACTCTTGAGTGTCTTTAGTGTCCCAAGTACTATCAAAGGTGCTTTCATTTAGTTATTTCATAAAATGTAACCAAAATGTAGGTCTGTAAATTAAAAAAGATAAAACTATAGGCTACCTTCAAATAATCAGAGTAAAACAACCCATAAGAAAAAAATTCTAATTCAAGGAATGTAATTTATTGTGACAGTGAATAATTTTTGTGCCCCTCCTGTGAAACTTCACAATTGATAAGAGATCCAAGATACTGAAAAGGAAGTCCACAGAGGATGGGGGGTCTACCAGATCCCCCCTTTAGGACTAGACCATTGAAAATGGATCTGAGAGTTAACTCATTTCTTTCTCAGAGACCACTGAATTTTATGCTTGCTTTTCTTATATCCAAGGCAAAAGAAGAAGACACAGAACTCTGCCTTACCTGGAATGTTTGTACTTGACTTGAGTTTGCAAACCATGTATTAACAAACAGTTGACGTCAGAGCAGTTCAGTCTTTAAGGATTGAGTTAATAGAGGAATTAATTCCTATGGAAAAATTTTGAAGTAGAGAAAGTTACCCAAACATTATGAAAATACGTGGGAAATCAAGTATGAGAGTACCTGAACAAAAGTTAAACAGATAAAGCAAATTAAAAAAGGAATTTAAAAATTATATCCAGAATTGTAGGAGTCAAAAATTTTATGGCCAAGAATCAGTGTACACACATCTTTCTGTTGCTTTCTACTGGGGATCACTACTGGAACAACAACAACCAAAAGTCTTTAGAAGAATTTTTGGACACAATCCATTCATACTACCTTACTTCAGTCTTGAGCACCTATAGTTTTGTTTTGATGGTTTCTTAACAAATTTGCACTGAAATGGTTATATTTCCATTTTACCAGAAAATATGCATGCCAAAATGAGTTTGAAGTTTTTCATAGTATACTGTTTACTAGAACTGTAGATAGAAGAGGAAGAACATGTATGTACTTATATTAGATTTTTTCCTTTTACAATTAGATGTTTAAATTTCTTTAAACTGTCTCTTGAACTTATTTAAATTGATTTATTCATTTTCTTTGAAATATTACCTTATCCTCTACTAAATTGCTTTTTGGGGTCTCATTTTAATGGCTAAAGTTATTTTTAATTTATTTCAGGTACAGAATTTCAAACTACTGTTGAAATTTGTTTTACGAAAGATGATATTTTCCAGCAATTCCAGAAAATACATTGAGATTTTGGATGCGTATAATAAGTACAATGTCCGTAATTATTACAGATGATTAGGAAAGAGGGACTAAAATAATCATACAGAAGTGTCACCAATATACCATAGGAGGTCCTAAGATGCACCCCATGCTTATAATTTCATTTACTCCTCATCACAACAGTACGAGGTAGGTTCTGTTGTTACTATTCCAAGTAACCAATGACAAAAATTATTTTAGTTCATTTTTAAGAAAAATATTTTTGTAAAAATTATACATCCTTTCTATATGAAAAGAAATTTGATCAATTTATAAAAGGGCAAAGAAGGCGGCAAAATATCTCCAAAAACTCATCACACAAGAAAAAAAAGTTATTAGTGTTTGCTGAAAAAATATTTCAGAAGTGTCTTTTTGCATGTGTATGAACACAAGGGTGTTTTTATATATTATGGCTACACAGATTGACAGATAAGCAATAAGAGGATACACAGATGAATAGATAATAGAGATTAATATATAGAGTGGTGATAAATAACAGAAATCCAGCTAACAGTTTGAAAAACAATTTATTTTTCTTTCTTCTCTTTCCACGTACAGGACCAACAAAAGTCATCAGTGTATGACAGAGGTGGTAAAATTAGGATGCCTGAAAAAATGCAAAGAAAAGGTACTATTTAATATCTGATATTCAAAACAGGATTTCAAGACTTTAGGCTCAAAAGTCATACATCATTAAAAGGAAAAAGAATATTTTATGTTCTTTTCTCTTCCCTTTAGTTTATTGAGAACCAGTCTTCAAGGAGTAGCCCATAAAGTCTTCAAAATGGGACTTCCACACAGGAAGAAGTCCTACGTCACTTGCATTTTGCCAACTGCAGTGGTCAATTCTCAATTAGCCTGTGACATAAAGGGTAAAAGATGGGCTCTGCCTCAGCCCCTCCTGTGGAGGCTGACAAGAGGTCAGCGGGCTGCGGCAGACCAAGGGGCAGGCAGGTGCTTGCAGAGTGAGTCGTGGCCCGGCCACGGGTGCAGGCCTGGTCCATAAACAAGACCGCTGAGGACCATGCACAGCCCGGCCACCTGGTCGACCTCCTGAAGCAGCTGCACGGGCTCAGGGTTCTTTACTGGAAGCTGGATGCTGACAAATCAAATGATCCGGGATTAGGAGAGATCCGAAAAGGGAGAAACTACTCCTGGACAGATATAACAACTATATGCAAGATTAAACACCCAAATTATGAAGAAAAAATTAAGATATTCAGTGAGGAGGATTTGCACCTGGATGGCGATCAGCAAGATCTTGGCCGACAGCGAGTACTTTGATGTGGAGCGGATCCGCATTTTCACCGAATAAGGGGACATGTGGGAGAAGCTGCGTGGACCGCGTACCACCTGCCAGCTGACCAGTTCGAGGCTCAGGGACAGTACCCAGAATTTTTGGCGCAGAGCAGTCGTGCTCTCAGGATCTAGCTCACCCTTCCGCCCTTGCGAATGTCCTGAACGTGATCACAGCAGAGAGCCCGTCCTTTCTTCTTGCTTTTATATTTTAGACCAGGGCCTAGGAGAGCTTTCCTTTGCAAGATTATATGGTCAGGCTGTGTTTTAATGAAAGGAGCTTTATTATAAAAGTGATTTTTACATGGAAGCAACTGTGGGAATGTGGACAAAGTATATTCATTTGAATTAATTCAAAACCCGGTTCAGCAGTCCTCTGTTAGCACAGGTTTTCCATTTTTTTAAATATAATTTTTTATTTTTTATAAACATATATTTTTATCCCCAGGGGTACAGGTCTGTGAATCACCAGGTTTACACACTTCACAGCACTCACCAAAGCACCTGAATGAGAGTCGTGTCTCCATATGTGAGCCCCGAGCTGCTCCTTTGGGACTTGTCTCTTCAGATGTAAGCAGATGTCAGTCAATGACATGTCTGCATTGTAAGAAGATACCATAATAGATGACAGGACTGGTCAGATAGAAGACACTTTTCACCCAAAACTGGGTACAGAGTGCTGTGGGGAGCAAGGTCTCATACTAGTGGGGCAGTAGGGGGGCACATTTGGAATTTCTACACCACTTTTTTTCCAAAATAAGGTAGCTGTCTTAATTTTATACTCTTGGTTTGGAGTCCTTATAATCAGGTACATATGGTTCATTAAAATCTCCCCGTTTAGATCCTTTGAAAAGGGAGGGGTGGTAAAGGATGCTTAACTACTTCATAAGTGTATAATTGTAATTACTTCACCTGTACAGAGTTCTTTTTTTAAAGTTTCTTGGAAATTGTTTTCACTTTTGTTATCATGTATATTTTACCCCATATTTTTACATAACCCATGCTGTCTTTTAAAGTATCTATGTTTGGGGCGCCTGGGTGGCTCAGTGGATTAAGCCGCTGCCTTCGGCTCAGGTCATGATCTCAGAGTCCTGGGATCGAGCCCCGCATCGGGCTCTCTGCTCAGCGGGGAGCCTGCTTCCCCCTCTGTCTCTGCCTGCCTCTCTGCCTACTTGTGATCTCTCTCTGTCAAATAAAATAAATAAAATCTTTAAAAAAAAAATAAAGTATCTATGTTTATATTACAAGACATGTATTATTACTTATTCTTTTTACTATTATGATGCTAATAATAATTCACATAATAGTGATGATTGCTTGGTTAATAATGCTTTGGGTCAACATAGAATTTTAACTTTTCTTCTTCTTTTTTTAATATGAAGCCTCTCATTTTATTTTATTTTTTCAGTGTTCCAAGATTCATTGTCTGTGCACCACACCCAGTGCTCCATGCAATATGTGCCTTCCTTAATACCCACCTCCGGCTCACCCAACCCCCCACCCCTCACCCCTCCAAAACCCTCGGCTTGTTTCTCAGAGTCCATAGTCTTTCATGGTTCATCTCCCCCTGAATTTTATCTTTTCAAACATTTATAAATGCTTTTCAACAAAAGGCCTTAACTGTAAATATAACAAATTTTAAAAATGTGAATTCCCATCTAATGGAGGAAAAAAAAATGAGTCACAAAGAGTGAGAATAACTTTCCTCAGGTTAACTGCTGGTAGCTGGTTGGCAAATTAGATCAGTTCTCCAAATCTCCAGCCCAGTATTATTTTCATTTAACATCCCTTTGAAGTTATCTCTGGACAAATTTCTTCACTTTAGGATCTAGGTAGAAAAGATCACTTAAGGTATCTGCATGGCAAGATCTATCAGAGCCAGTAGTACTGTGGTCCTCCTTCGAGGTAGGAGGACCTCCTTTGTCATTGGTAAGTCTTGCCCATTCTTTTATTTTCTTCTGTCTAAGCCCCCACACTGATACATTGATCTGACCTGGAAATACAAGGACGTTTTCTGGTTACTGTGGCTTTGAGATAATCCGTCTCTGCCAAGTTGGTCATTGCTCAGGCAGTCAGTCTGTCACAACTTTGTCCAATCCAATAATAAAAACTGGAAATGGAAGAAATCAATGTATTTGAATATTTTTAAGTAAGGCCATCCTTTTAAAAATATTCTTTCTAAGCTGAGAATTAAAATACAGAACAGTGAGAAGATGCTGAACATTAGATACGAAGAAATAGTTTAGGAGTCCAGAAGCCCTAATTTCACCAGATACTGACTCACTGACTCACTTCATACTTAGAACAAGGATTTTTATTTTTAAAAAATCTCTATTCTTTTAGTGTATCTGTAAGATTAAAAAGAAAAACGAGAAGAATGGAAGAGACTCACTTATTAAATCAGAAATTCAGACTAAAAATTCAAAACTATGTAAAATGAAAACATTTTTTTAACATCTCAGAACTTAAGTTCAAACCACTACATGATCTTATTTATAGAATCTGTCTTTGCCAAATTTATTTAATCATATATGTAGTCAAATTAATCACACATTCGGAAATAGTCAATGAAAAGTGAGTTCAGCATCTCAAAAACAATCCCTGATTACTTATTCTCATAAAAAAATAAAATCCTTGAAATATTCCTTGTCCAACAAATGACTATGAAACAATGGGGGGACACTTAGAGGAAGGAGCTTAGTGCAAACTAACAAACAGGAAATGCAAGCACCTGCTGTAATTGTAGAGTGTGCTCCTTTGTCATTGTAACACATTATCAACTTTAAACCAGTGCTCAGGCTGGTTTCATATATATTACTCTTGACCCTACCTCATGTTTTGTTGCATTTGAAAATGCTTTTCCACTTTAAACTTCTAAATATCAGGCTGAGGAAGCCTGGCTTAAGAGCACTTATTAAGAGCATTTCACACCTATTTTATTAAATTTAAACTGTGTTGAAATCATTGGAGTGTCTCAGCTAGGTTTCCCTTGAACTTATTACCTTACTAAGCACATAGAGGTCTTTCCCAAAGGCAGGATCTCTTTCGAAAGTACCATCTCATATCAGCTTATTAGCTATGATGGCCACTTCAATTGGTTGGCAACATTAGGAGAATAGAGGTCTTGAGTGTATACTAAAAAGTTTTTGAAGACTCAATAAATCTATAATATGGGTTTTGTAGTGTTTTGTTTTTTTGTAGTGTTTTGTAGTGTTTTGTTTTTTGGTCTTCCATTCTCAGGATCTAAAAAGGCATTAGCCAAATGTCTAAAACTCTCCAGGAGTATTTACATTTCTTTTTGTGAAAACTGGTAGAAGAAAGAAGACAGCCTCTCCTGGAGTGATAATGGACAACTGTTCATCCACTCTAAGTTCTTCTGCTGGGGATACTAGAGTGTTCAGCATCTTCACTCCAATTTCATTCAAGCCACTCAAAGTAATAGGACATTTGCACTTATGCCACCACTCTAAAAACTTTAGAGGCTACATTACCACATAAAATTTCTGGTTTAATTGATAGCATGAAGCCTGAAGATTTTCTCTGAATGTTTATACTTTCCTACTGCTCCCTAATTTAAGCTATCCAAAAATGAGCTGTTCAGCTACTCTTATGGCAAAAGTCATCTTCATAACAAAATTATCTATATATTTCTGAATTTGAAAAAATTCAAAAAGCTTGAAGTGATTGTTTATACTCAATTCAGCTTTATGGAGATAAACAGATCATTCTGATATTTTGAGTCCTAGCATTTTGTTTTGTTTTGTTTTTGTTTTGAGTCCCAGTCTTTCCGCCACAGAAGTTACTCGAGGTCCAGTAGGGAAAATAAAAATCTCAGTAGGTATTTCAACCAAAAGAACTTAATATAAATGACATAAATAGATGTTGGATGGTGGGCAAAGTAAGCAGCTTCTTGGGAAGAACCAAGAGAGGTATGGGGCTTGAGTTGAGTTTACAGAACTCAGCAGTTCATAGGAGGAACCTCATGGACTCAGGTCTGTGAGGAGAGATGCTGGTGTACCAGAGGTGTGTGGGGGATGGCCAAGGATTGAGCTCCCTGAGAAGGTGCATTTTCAGGTTGCTCCTGGTATCTCTTAGGAATCACAATCAGTCTGGTTCTTGGAATGCCAAAAAAACAAACAAACAACAAAAAAAACAAAACCAGCTGGAGATCGCAATCAACTCCTGTTGCCAGCCTGAAGGAGTTGTCTGGGGAGACCCTGACAGTAACAGCAAGTAAATACAGGCCCACATCCTATCTTCCCTCCTGCTTTCCAATTTCCTTCTGGTTCCCCATTGGCAAAAACTAACAGGGAACCAGCTGGCAAAAGAAAACTGTTGTTTTCAGAGTTCTAGTCCCAGCCTTGCAAAGCAGAGTATAGAAAGGTGGATTTCAAGCTGAGAGAGAATCTTATCTCTGCTGTCATGTCTACTCATCATCCTTCAAGCCTCAGCTAGGAGAGCCTTCCCTGACCCCCCCACCCAGGCAGGGCTCAGTATGTTCCTCCTTCCTCTTTCTCATAAGGTTTGATTAGAGGCAAAGATGTCATCACAAGAATCTCTTTCCGTCTCTCTCTTATACACACAAGAATAGGTGAACAAGAAGCTCATTAAGAATACAATAAATAGGGATGCCTGGGTGGCTCAGTGGATTAAGCCTCTGCCTTCCACTCAGGTCATGATCCCAGGGTCCTGGGATTGAGTCCCACATCAGACATCTTGCTCAGCAGGGAGCCTGCTTCTCTCCCTGCCTCTGCCTGCCACTCTGCCTGCTTATGCTCTCTCTCTTTCTCTCTCTCTCTCTCTCTCTCGGATAAATAAATAAATAAATAAAATCTTTATTAAAAAAAAAAAGAGTCTAATAAAGTAAGAAAATATGTTTCACCTAAGTCAAAAAAGAAAGAAAGAAAGAAAGAAAGAAAGAAAGAAAGAAAGAAAGAAAGATCAGTAAAGCCATCTGTGATCAAGGATTTAGTAAGAAGCAGCTGCTAAGTGCAAACTGGTGGTTTATCATATTGTTGTTATAATCTGTTGTCTGAAGGTCCCCACAAGAATGTGAACCTCTAAAGCTTCATCACTGGAGAGCCATTTAATAAAGATGATGCTAAGTTAAAGAAGGAAGGCGGCCAGAAACCTTCCCGAGGTCCGAGGGCAAGTGGAGGAGAAACCGTAATACCAGGTTCTTGGATTTCATTCTAGGAGTCTTGGCATCACGCCACTTCAAGAATGCTCCTATCTTTTATATGTATACAAATCTCTCCATAAAAGAATGTAAAGTTTCATTAGTTTTTGACCACTTTCTTATGCCATACAGAAAAATAAGTTCAAAATGGATAAAAGACCTAGATGTGAGACAGGAATCCATCAAAATCCTAGAGTAAAGCACAGGCAGTAAATACGCTCTTTGGCATCAGCCATGGGGACATCTTTCCAAATATGTCTCCTGAAGCAAGGGAAACAAAAGCGAAAATAAATCACTGGGACTTCATCAAGGTAAAAAGCTTCTGCACAGCAAAGGAAACAATCAACAGAACTAAAAGACAACCTACAGAATGGGAGAAAATATTTGCAAATGACAGATCCAATAAAAGGTTAGTATCCAAAATACATAAAGAACTTATAAAACTCAACACCCTAAAAACAAATAATCCAGTTAAAAGATGGGCAGAAGATATGAAAAAGACAATTTTCAAAAGAAGACATGCAGGCCCACAGAAACAAAAAGATGCTCAACATCACTTATAATCAGGGAAATTAAAGTAAAAAATACAATGAGGTATCAACTCCCACCTGCTAGAATGGCTAAAACTAATAGCACAGGAAACAATAGGTGTTGGTGAGGATCTGGAGAAAGGATCTTTCTCCTGTTGAGGATCTGGAGAAAGGATCTTTCTCCTGTTGAGTAAGATCATGTGAGGATCTTACCCTGTTGGTGGGAATGTTGGCACAGCCACTCTAGAAAACAGTATGGAGGTTTCTCAGAAATTTAAAAATAGAACTACCCTACACCCAGCAATTGCACTACTAGGTATTTACCCAAAGAATACAAAAATACAGATTCAAAGGATATGTGCACCCTGATGTTTATAGCAGCATTATCAACAATAACCAAATTATAGAAAGATCCCAAATGTCCTTCAACTGATGAATGGATAAAAAAGTTGTGGTGTATGTGTATATACATATACATATATATATGTATATACAATGCAATATTACTCAGCCATCAAAAAGAATTAAGTCTTGTCAATTGCAACAACATGGTTGGAGCTAGAGAGTATTATGCTAAGCAAAATACGTCAGCTAGAGAAAGACAAATACCATATGGTTTCACTCAGACATGGAATTTAAGAAACAAAACAGATGAATATATAGGGGAAAAAGAAGCAAACCATAAAACACCTCTTAACTATAGAGAACAAAATGAGGGTTACTGGAGGGGAGGTGGGCAGGGGGAATGGGTTAAATGGGTGATGGGTATTAAGGAGGGCCCTTGTGATGAGCACTGGGCATTGTATGTAAGTGATGAATCACTGAATTCTACACCAAAAACCAATATTACACTGTATGTTAATTAACTGAAATTTAAATAAAAAATAGAAAAAGAATAAAAATGAATAGAAAAATAATTAAGTTTTATTAAATTTTTTGAATATAAAATATATAAAGAACAAAATTTTAAAAACCCTACAATTTTACCATGTATATATTCTCAGTTGACATTTTTTAATAAGGAAAAATGTGCATAGTTAGAAAAAATAAAGCCATTCAAGGAAGCACAAAATAAGAACATGAAAATCTTCCTCTTTCTGTTTCAGAACTTTTAAAGGAGGATTTTTGGTTAAAATTTTAAAGATTTAAAATGTTAGAAAAGCTTACTCCAGGTATAAGGATATAGCTGTTCTGTTATGGTTCCAACTTTTTATTTTCAGTCTAAATTAAATTATTCATTATTTGTCTTTTTAAGGATTTGTTTATTTATTTGGGAGAGAGAGGGAGAGCAGAATCTGGAGGGGCAGAGGGAGGGAAAGAGAGAGAGAGAGAGAAAGGCAAGCAGACTCCATGCTGAGTGTGGAACCAGGCACAGGGCTGGATCTCACGACCCTGAGATCACAACCTGAGCTGAAACTAAGAGTTGGGACGCTGAGTTGACTGCGCCACCCAAGTGCCCCTAAATTACGTGAAAGTGTATTCCTGAACACTTTCCTCTAAAACCATCATGGTAAAATGGCACCATGATATGGTAACACGATGCAACTCAATATACCTTCAATAATATGTAGTTTAATTCTCTCACTATGGAGATGAAGAAAGTTTGGGGATAAAGTTTGTGTAACTACCGCAGGCCCCCAAATCAATAACTAATGGAGACACTAATACAATTCAAAGTTCCTGCTTTCCCATCCTTAATATATATATATATATTGCCACCAAATTCAAATAACAGATAGAGGGGAATTAACTAAAACTATATCTTAAACTTAGTGACAGATCATCTATAATTATGTTGCTTTTATAGAGTGCAGATTTTTAGACAAAGATAAGAGCTCATAATATTTTTGCAGTACTAATGTTAGAAATCTTCAGGCAAAAAATATTCTACATTTCCCCAGGTGTTTCACATAAGTCTGACAACTGTTTTTAAAACATTGCTAATCCTTTAAGCTTGTATCCTAACATCATTTGTGTTTATGTACCTCATTACAAATAGAAACGGGAATATTCTCTAAATATTCGACTTGGTCAGAATTTCCTTGCCATATTCCAGCCTCGCATGCCCTGTAAATGAAAGGAGGTAACAGTTCTTTTATATTAACCATATTATATCTCAGATGCAAATGCTGTGTTCTTCGGATTCCTTTGCCATCATCAAGAGTATCATTATCTTGACAGAATGAGGGATTTGGGGGATGGTGTTGCAGGAATCAAAGAGACAACACAATGCTTGAGCAAATTTTAAGAATACTAAGTGGAAAAATAAATGCAAATACTCCCTAAAATGCATTTCTGTTTATGGGAGGTAGGAATTTGAATTAATTACTAAAACAAATATATCCAGAGAAATTAAAACATTCAATCTGTATTCCCTTAGGGTTAATATTCTGACTACAGAACAGAGAATTAATTGGGCCTTTTGCAAAAGAAAAAATGCAGATGATCCGTTAAAATAGAAGACTACCTAATAATCAGATTTGCAAAGTTAGTAATGATGATAATATCCGATGTGATCAAAAGTGGAAAAATGGAGACTTCCATACATTGTTGCTAGAGGTGCTAATTGGTCCAATTTTCCAGAAGGCGATTTGGCTTGTCTATTAACATTTTAAATGTGCATGCCCTTTGATCCATCAAGTCCAATATTAGAATCTGTCCCAAGGAATTCACTGAAAAGTGCACCAAAAAATCTAAGTGAAAGGATGTTTATTGCATTGCTTATAGCTACAAACAGCTGGATAATGTCCTCACTGTCTATCGATACAATATTGGTCATTTATTTAATGAACATGCAGCCATTAAAAAAAATGACGTAGATGCATTTGCACTGACATAGAGAGATGGTAATGATACATAATTAATTAAGAGGAAAGAAAACTGGGGAATAGGCCACAAAAAATGTTTAGAACTGTCTGGGTACATGCGTGTTTATAGACATACTGTTATACACTTAGTTTTGCATGGCATATTTTTATCTACCACGTTACACAAATTTGTATTGTTAAATTATTTTACAATGAGCTTTTATTATATTTATAATCAGCAAAGATAATAAAGGTATTCTAATTCAGAAGGAAAAAGGGCTATGCACATAACAGTCAATAGTGGAGAGTCATTTAGTCAAGTTCCATAAAATATGGAGTTTTTTTTCCTCTTTTTATTCTATAAAATGTCAGTATTAAATTTTGCAAGCTATATTTGACAGGATATAAGCACAAAGAAATGCCCTGATTACATAAGCTTAGGAAATCTTGGTTCAGTGTTAATATTTTGCTTTGATTTGATAACCTGTAACACATGCTATGATGACGTAAGGCAAGGTTATTCCTGGTAATAATAGCTAGTATTTATCGAAACTTAACCACATGACAGGTACCGGTCTCAGGGCTTTAACTGTATCAACTCATTTAATCCTCTCTACAATGCTGAATAATAGTTGCTAATGTTATCATTCTTTTACAAATGAGCACCTGCAGTATCAAAAGTAATTGGGCCAGTATTGCAGAGCCAGTGTAGTGGAATCAAGTAGGAAGACCAATACCGGAGCCCAACACTAGGGTTTTTCTTGGAGAAGATTTGGGATCCTTTTCTTGATTTATGCTTTCACTAGGCATAAAAATGTTACATTTGTAAAGCTATTTCCTGGAAATTGTATAAATCAAGGGTCTTCTAAGAATCTTCTCTTTTATTCACATTTAGCTAAAAACCAGCATGAGAGCTAAATGCTGCCCATTTAGAATAAATCAAATGCTATAGCAGAAGAGAAGCCTGAAGCCGCTCACCTTCCCAGGATGAAGAGGAAATGCACAGGCTCTGTAATGCAGCATGGAGGACAGAGAGCCTCCTGGTGCAGAGGTGCGGCACAAGAGGCCAGGCAGGAAAGGGCATGGGGGTGACGATGAGAGTGGGAGGCGGGCAGTGTTAAGAGAGCAGAAGGGAAATGGACTGATTGAGAGGACAAATGAAGGTCACAGCAAGTGAGTGATACAGGAGATAGTTTTTAAAAGATTAATATTATTTGTAAATTTTATTGTTTATCTGAATATTAAAAAGCACATACTTGGGGCACCTGGGTGGTTCAGTAGGTTAAATGTTTGCCTTCGGCTGGAGTCATGATCTCAGGGTCCTGGAATTGATCAGGCCTTCTGCTCAGAGGGGAGTTTGCTTCTCCCTCTCTCTCTGTGCTCTTGTTCACTCTTGATCTCTCTCAAGTAAATGAATAAAATCTTAAAAAAAAGAAGAAGAAGAAGAAGAAGAAGAAGAAGCACATACTCATTGTAGAAATCTTAGAAAGTACAAAAAATCATTTTTAAAAACTCCAATTCACACAAAACACAATTCAGAAACAATCTCATTTTGGATACAATTTCAACAGTGGTGAAAGTGGAGACAATTTAGGAAGAACAAATGCAGAGAGGTAGGAACGACCAGATTGTATCCATGTACTATTTAAATAGCTGGAACAAAAGGAAGTTAAATATAAGTCTGAAAGAGTAGCTTAGAGGACTTCATCATAGAAAACCTTAAATGTGAGGGAGCCACAAGGTTAGCGGTGGGGAGCCACTGAAGGTTTTAGTGCAAAGGAAGGATGTGTTTGAAGGCACAATTAAGAAAGATAAACTGGTGGTAGCTGGGAAAAGGGAATGATGGGAATTGAAAGCACCTAATAATTCATTACAGTGATCGAGAGGGAGAAATTATATATATAATCCTGAACTAAAGAAAAAATAGCAAAGAGGAAAAATACAAGACACACATAATTGCAGAGACAAAGTTCTGTTCACCTTGCCTAAAAATGCCAGTATCTCTGTGATTCCAGGTTTTACTGTCTCTCATTCTATTTTCCTTTTCAGGGGGAGAGCCTAGGATGTTGCAAGATTGTAGAACATCAGTTTTGACAATTCTACAAGAGTGGTTAATTTCTTAATTATTAGATAAGTTATTCTGTGTTTGAAACAAAATACCTAAGACAAGAAAGAATCAGTTACCTTCACAAACTCAGAGACAAAATTACAGAAAAAGCAAGCTTTCACAAGGATTTGAACAAAGGCCCTCCTGAGGTTAGTATTTGCCAAAAATAAAATTATTTGGTTATAAGATTTAGCAAATGTAAATCTTTCTTCTTGATGTATTAGTTGTTGCATTATTAACAGTCTTAGAAATAACAGTCCATTCAGTAAATCACTTCTATTTAGAGAGAAATTATGTTATGATGACAAAAGTTTAGTATTATCTCTACATATATTTAATAAATCACCTGTTTGCCTCACATTTTTCAGTGTTGTCTGTTATGTTTTTCCACGACTAGTGTTAGATATTATAATTCCCGCTAGAGATAAAGAAAACTTTGGGGAGCCATCAGAAGAGTTATTCTGTCAGAAATAACTCTGTCACTTCTTCTTCCAGATCTGACATTATGCAATATCTGACCTCATACTTCATTTTTCTAATTTCTGAGGTGGAAATAGAAGCTGTAATTGTAGAAGTTGAAGACATTGTAGAAACCAAGTAATTGTAGTCCCCGCTTGTGTGTGTGTTTATAAAAATGCTCTATAGGCATTCCAAAAAAAAAAAAAAAAGAAAAGAAAGAAGAAAAAGTATAGACATCCACAGGAAAAGGTTTCTGTTAGTGTTTGCAGGCTATATTTGCAGTAAACACTGTAGAAATGTTTCCAGACCCCCTTGTGTTCCTTATACCACTAGCCCCTGCTGCCTTAGTCAAAGATTGATTGGTAAAGAAGTAGGAAAGCCCAGCATCCTTATCAAAGGTGAGAATATCTTCAAGGCCCAGTGTATATTCTTGAGTTCTCCAGGGGTTTCTGCCTGGAGTGACACTACATGGAATTTTGCCTGACATGGCACCCTTCCTAGCTTCTTCTCTCTTCGCTTGTGTCTTATGACAACCCCTGACTGTTTTTTTCCTGGGGTAACTTAATACTCTCTTGTATGTGAATCCTCTTCTCAGAGTTTAAGCTGGGGAACCTGACCTAGGAATTACAAACTGAAAAACAAAAGTGAACTAGTATAAAGTTTACTGAAAACACACTGTCATTTTCTTTCAAGAAGCCAGGCCATGGATATGATAAGGGCAACTAAACCACCAGAGAAATACATGAAAAATCAGAGATTCAGGAAGAGCTTCTCAATGCGCTCTTCCAAAAATATTGTCATGTCAAACTGAAAAGGAGAAAAAATTCAGTGTGACTCATTCTTTTCAGAATAGTAATAACTGCCACTGACTGAATTCCTACCTATGATTATCACTGCTCTAGCATTTTCCATATCTATGTCACTTTGTCCTCACAACAATTCTACAATGGAGGCATTGCTCTATTTTTCATATTCAGAGTGTAGCTCTGAGCTTACCAGCTTAGCAAATACCTCTACCAAGACTCAAACCCAGATCTAATCTGGCATTTGAGTTCATAGTCTTTCCACTTCACCTGACTGTACTGCTCTTTCGTAAGGGCTTTCTACCATATAGTGGGTGCCTGTTAGTTTTACACTGACATTGATGGGAAATGATGAGATAGTATTTATTCAATGACTTTCATCAAAGTACTTACTCTGCAAATATAAACCAAACTCTTCCAATTATTTCAACGGGCTAAAAAATAAGATGTTTCAAATCTTGTATTTTAAGAATGCCAAGATGTGACTGGTTATGGCTATGTCATGGACTTACCCATTAAAGAAGTTATTGACAATTTGCTTGACGAGCTAGTGCAGAAAAGATAACAACAAACCATTATGCAAGTGCTCAGTCAGGAAAGGGCTATTAGTCTTAATACTCCATGTCTCACATCTAACTATTTTGATTGTTTAGATAATAACCCTGGCCAACCATTTTCCTGTGGTAGTCATTTCTGACTTCTGAAGGCTGATCAGCTTATTATTCCTGTTACAGCATGCTATCATGAGGTACCTTCAGTTGCAATGCTGTATCATTTATCTATAACAACTGTGGAGAGAAATCAAGAATGTCCCTACGATTGTGGCACAAGAAACTGGAGCCATTTTGCTTTTTGGGGTCAGACACAACAAAATATAAAATTCATGACAGTCTTTGACATGGAAAGCAGCATAACTCAAATGGATGGCATTGTATGTATCTGGCCTTACGAAACATAAATACCATCATCATATCCTGTGAACTCTTCTTTTAACCCTATGGCAGCAAATGCTTTTCATCCATGGAATGGTTCTACACTTGACACACCACCTTGAAGATTTTGTATGTTTCGTTTAGCAATCATTTGGATAAAGAGGTTTAATTTTGGATAAGAGATTTAATTTAAGAATGGATACTAATGAAGTTGAGTGAAGAAATGACCTAATGAAGACAGGAAAACTGAATTTTCTCTGTAGCTGTAGATTACTTTGGAATCAGAAGTGATTCATTTCCAACTGTCTCTATATACATGGAAAGTAATTGGATGCTATCATGGATTGAACTGTGTCCTCACTAAAGATGTTGAGGTCCCAACCCTCAGTACCTATGAATGTGACCTTATTTGGAAATAGGGTCTTCACAGATGATTGAGTTAATTGTTCACAGCAGTTACTCAGAAAGCCTGTAATTCCCATTATGACTATTTAGTAAGTCATTAGCTCAGCATTCAAGATTCTCTACATTCCTGACAATGTGTACTACTTTTAACTTCATTTTCTAATCATACCACATATAAAGCATCCATAGTCTACTCAAGTTGATGTCCTTATAGTTCAATATACACACTGAAAATCCCCAAATTTCTGACACTGTTTCTGCCTCTTTACTTGTCAAAAGTGTCCTTTATCCTCTTCATTTTTCCAGATCCTAATCTTACTTCAAGGTCCAGTTTACCTCCTAGCATTCCCAACAGAATTTTCCAGAATGCACTGAAGGAGGTAATGATCCTCTATTTTGAAATCCATATTACTTATTGCCTTCATATTATTTGGTTCTCTAGCTATCTAATATGTATTATGTATAACTTTTTGTGTATCTCTTCTCTCTCCAATAAGATTTAAATTTATGTCTTTGCAATCTTACTGTATAAAAGCTATCATCCAATAAATATCAGTTGGCAATTATCATACATATTAATAACTTATGATATATTATATATTATCATATAATGTATATGATATGTTATCAATAATATATATTATGATATACATGATATATCAATAGTAGTAGTCGATTTTTCAAGTTACTTAAAATCTACAGATATTTTTAAGGGTAATGTTTTTGTATCTATCTTATGAAACAAGTCAGCATTATTATCTTGATGTTACAGAGCTGAAAAAAAGAATGAGACACATTAAATACTTCCCCAAAATTAACCCAATGTTTGAAGTAAGATGTCAAAGAAGAGGCAGAGCCTAAATACAGACTCAGTTCTAACCCCAAGCCCATGACTTACTTAACCAGCATTAAAAAAATATCAGTGGCTGTTTAATAAAAAGGAAACAAAGATGAAGATAAAACAACCACCCTCAAAATGCTGAAGATATTTTGAAAGTATCAAATATGTAAATACCATTAATCTGCCTCTGGTTTACCACCTAGTTTCTCTGACACGGTTTTTATTAATTATACTATCAATCTAAGAATATATAGGAAGTTATTATGTATTTTGTTTTTCTATATCCCTTGGCCCTGAATGCATAGTCAAATTTTATTGAGGAATAAATGTAGAACTACTGAAAAGAACAAAAGATATGGACAATTCCAAAGTAAAGAATTAAGAGACCTAGTTAGTATACTAGGATACAATTAATTTGATCTATGATATTGGATGGATAGTGCTAAGAAAAAAATGAAATCTGATGAATTCATTTTTTAAAACTCCTTAATTCAAAACTTTCTAACATTTGCACTAACCTCATTAATATATATCAGAAAGAGAGAGAGAGAGAACTTTATACTCCCAGCCAGATTTTCCACCCTTTCAAGAAACCAGCTATAGCTTATCAATCTGAAAGAACAATTATTGTTCTTGTATAAATGTGGTGCATGTAAGTAACTAAGTGCTTTTTTTTTGTAACTAAGCGCTTAATAGGTGCTGTATTTTTCTATCCAACTGCTAGACTCCAAACATAGTCATTAATAAAAGATCAGGTGTTCAAGAATACCTTGGGCTTAAAGAGTGCTTTGTATACCTAAATTTATTTCTTTTCCTGGTTCTTAGTGCATTTTCCAGGGTGTAGGTTCATATGCAAACTTTATCTCTAGGCTCTGGAAAAATCAGCAGTTGAGTGTCCAAATGGCAGTTAAATTACTTCAGTTTTGTTGCTCACCTTAGTACTACTGTATTCCAAAGGACTATGTCTCATTTTGTACAAACGAAAGAATGGAGCAGTATAGGATCCTTTTTAAAAATCACCAATTCGTTTACTAGTGGAGAAAAACACTGTACCACGTCAGTGCCCACCATCCCCTTCTATTAGTGAAAATCAAACATTTATATGCAAAGTCCGTAAGCTTAGATTGACAAAGCTGCCAGGAGCTGTGAGTGTGTTCCAGCAATCAAGACTGAGATAATGCTAGCTGACCATTCACCTCGACTTATTTCCTTCCCTTACCAACTTTTCATTATTCCCACACTTGTTACTGTGTTTTTGAGGTGATAGCTGAATTCTCACTAAAATTTGGAACTCGCCTTACGACTTTGTTCTCACTTTATGCGCTATATGCTTACAAGGAAATCTATAAATCTGGCAAAATATTTTAAAATAATGTATATGATTTTGTTTGGGTATGTGATGATCTAGATGCCTGTGTGTGTGTGTGTGTGTGTGTGTGTGTGTGTGTGTGTGTAGCTTTATTAGGGCTTCTTTCTTCTCTTTTTTGGTTCATCTGTTTGAAATTGTTATTTAAGGACTAATTTTAATTTCTTTTTTATTTTATACTTTTTTTCTCATGCTTTTCACTAGTACTATGTGAAAGGAATATTTTTAAAAAGCTAGTTACACCAAAAAGCAGAAGGATTGAACAAGCCATAATCCTTCTGCTAATGGATATGCTATAATCAACAGGAATGTTACATAAAACTAATATCTCCATTCCTTTACATTTGTAGAAAGGTTCAAGACAACTGGTTTTTCATTATCAATTCTAAGTTGCTAACAAGCAGATTAAAAAAGACAGGAGACCATTACTGTCTGGGAGAATTCATGTTTCTCATGGAGGGGTGAAATAAGAACTACATTCTGAGCTTTCTTGGAAAGAAGCCACTTAATCTTCCCCAGGGGTCTGGTAGGGTTTCCTGAGCTTTTTCCTGGCAATAGTCAACTGTTGTTTATGGGACCATGCCAAAACGCCAAGGGGTTGAGGAACTCTCATTTGGATGGCTGGCCTGTCTGGCACTCTCCTTGGTGCTGGCTGCTTCCAAGGCGCTTGCTTCTCTGCGCTTTGTTTTAGCAAACCAGACTAAAAAGGGGCCACCCCGCACAGGCCTTGATGGATTCACATCCCCAAATGATTTCTTAGCTTTATTACCTCTATCTGACCCACCTCCCTAAATTTCCTAAATTGCTGCAGCCCTGCAGCACCTAAAATTTACCTTGCCTTGGCACCTAGCGAATTTGGAATTCGCTTTGTGGTTTGGTTTCTACCGAGTCTGTAAGACATTTTGGAGAATGCACTCGCAAACTGCCTTACACCTACACCACCTAGCATGGAGTAAGTCCTCAAAAAATGTTCTTTGATGATAATGGTGTTTCCCTGTTTTCTTCCCGAGAAAGCAACACGTATAGTTTATAAGATTTTATCATATCCAGGGGCACCTGGGTGGCTTGGGTCATGATCTCAGGGTCCTGGGATCGAGCCCCACATTGGGCTCTCTGCTCAGCGGGGAGCCTACCTCCCCCTTCTCTGTCTGCCTGCCTCTCTGCCTACTTGTGATCTCTGTCTGTCAAATAAATAAAATCTTAAAAAAAAAAAGATTTTATCATATCCAGAAAATGCTTGAGATAACAAGTTTAGGGGTGTGGCCTACAATCCACAAGTACATTAGCTTTATCTTTCCCTTTCTTTTTTGATAATCAATCAAAACTTCCAATCCTTCTTTGTCTCTCTTTCTCTTTCACATACAGCACACATACACATGCAAACTGATACAAGCTTCACTGTTTCCTAGACACATGTTCATCTTTCAATAGAATCCTAAGAGTAGAGTTAAGAATATAGAATTTAAAGCTAAACTGCCTCTGTTCCTGTTCCAGTTCTGATAAATATCCACTTGACAGCAGTTTCATTGGTATATTTGTGCCTCGATTCCTCATCTATGAAATGGGAATAATAATAGAATTTAATCCAACAGTTTGTTGAGTTAACCACCTAATACATTTAAAAGAATTTCCAGCTCATAATGAGTAGTATATTAATACTGTATACACTAGTTATTTTGGAGTAGTTCAGCTAAGATGTTACTTCTCCCTCTCTAGATCATCCGATCAGATGTCTCAGGTGTCAAACCTCAACTTATTGAAAAGTGGCAATGATAGTCAAGGTGAGAATCTAACTAGAAAGTCTAGATCCTTTTTTCTCTTGATCAAGAGAGTCCAAATCAACAAACTCTTCTTTAATGGAAAAGATGCTCATCATGGAAGAGCAACTAATTAAGCTAAATAAGTTTATGGGCTACAGAAAGGTTTACAAATCTTTCACACAATTTGGATTCTATGTAGCTTTGCACAATCGTGTCTCTTGAAACTTGGTCTTTGGAACAGCCAGTCTGAAGAGGTGATGTTGAATGCATAAGAGTGTTAGTGAGTCACGGTAGAATAATGTCAAAGGAAAATGATCAATTTTTAGATGTGATAGTTTGGTATGAAAGATCTGGTTTTTGTTGACTCATCTCTGTACTATTTCTTGGTTTCCCCCATGAAAGGCCTGCTCATGGATAAAACAGCAGGTCATTGAGTGCTCTATATTTAAAGTAGGTTTGAAAGTACCTAAAGTGATGACTAAAAGTGAGGGGCCAAACTTGAAGATCATAGCAAATGAGGCCTCATGACTTGGCTTCAATGAAGGCAAGTCTTTGGTGATAATTCTGCTTTACTTGAAGATTCCCCAAATTATGCATATCAATGGGAATTTATGACCGGTACTATGGAATAAGCTCAGAAGCGTGACTCCCCAGATTACTTAACAGTTGATGACTGTTTTAATTCTGTAGGCTATGGCTCACTGTCCTTGGATAACTCTTAAGTTGACTAGGTGAACCTGGCCCAGCTGAAAGTATCGGCAGCATTTATCCTGGCCAGGAGGTATAGGGGATCATCTAGCTTTACATGTATATGCATCCGTCTGGAAGTAGAAGGTTATAGAAGGAGGCCTCACTAAGAAGTCATTCCAGTTATTTATGGCTGCATAACAAACCATTCCAAAACTTTGTAGCTGAAAGTAACAACAATCGTTTATTTTACTCATGAATCTGCCATTAGGGCAGGACTTGGCAGTGTGGCTCCTCTCTTCTCAGTGAGCATCAGTTGAAATGGCTGGGCTGGGACTGGAAGATCCATTTCTAAAACAGCTCATGCACATAGCTGGCAAGTTGTAGCTGGCTGTCAGCTGGGAACTCAGCCAGGACTCTAGGCTGGGGGTTTTCCTCAGATCAGTGGAAGCTGAGCTCTAAGAATGAGTGTTCCAAGAGGCTTTGTCAGGAGGTGCAATGCTTCTAATGACTTTGCCTTGGAAGTCCTTGTATATTGTACTGGTAATTTAAAAAGTCATTAAAACTAGTCCTCATTCAAAGGGAAAGGAATGAGGCTTCATCTTTAATCGATCACAGAAGTTATTATTCCTAAATTTCTACCTCTCGGTAAGAGAGCGATTCATGACCTCTCTATTATATATACTAATTGTTCCGATTGCTTTCTAGCTTCTAGACAAGTAAATCTTGTTTGATATAACCAAGAGGTGTTTGCTTCTGGTCTTCTTGTAGATCTTTTTTTTCCATTGACATTTGGCAATAACAGCTTCTGCATGCTTTCACTTGTATCTCTTTCAGTTGGTGTGTTTAGACTGCTGACATTTAAAATTATTATTGATGTAGTTAGATTAATATCTATGATATTAATTACTGTTTTTTACTTACCCTTCTTTTATGTTCCTATTTTTTCCCCACACTTTTTCTGCCTTTTGTGGTTTTAATTGAACATTTTGCTTAATTCCATGTTCTCTCCTTTCTTAGTATATCAATTATGCTTCTTTGAAAATATTTTTCAGTGGTTGCTATAGAGTTCATAATATACATTTACAACTATTCCAAGTCCACTTTCAAATAACATTATACAGCTTCATGGGTAGTGCAAGCATCTTATAATAACAAAATGTTCCTATTTCTTCCCTCCCATCCTCGGATCACAGATGTCATTCATTTCACTTATACATTAAGCATACAAAGACATATAGACATACTTATATAACCTTATAGATCTTTATATATCCTTATGCATATATAAGCATACACACATATATTATATGTAAACAATTAAATACATTTTATTATTTTGAACAAACTTCTACCTATTAGATCCATTAAAAATAAGAAAAATAAAGGCTTTTTTTTTTTTACTTTCATTTATTGCTTCTCTTATGCCCTTCCCTTATTTTTGTATATCTGACTTTCTGACTCATATTACCTTTCCTCTTCCTGAAGAACTTCTTGTAATAATTTTGTAAGGTAGATCACCTACTAACAACAAATATCCTCAATTTTTGATTGTTTGAGAAAATATTTATCTTTCACTTTTTTTTTTTTTTAAGTAGTTTCCACAACCAGTGTGGAGCCCGGTGTGGGGCTTGAACTGAAGATCCTGAGATCAAGACCTGATCCTGAGATCAAGTTGAATCAAAAGCTTAACTGACTGAGCCACCCAGGTATCCCTCTCCTTCATTTCTGAAGGATAATTTCATAGGTACAGAATTTTATGTTGGTGTTCTCTCTCTCTCTCTCTCAGCATTTCAAACACCTCACTCCATTTTCTTCTTGCTTGCATTGTTTCTTTGAATGGAATTCTTATCTTTACGTCACTACAGGTAAGATATTCTTTTCCTCTTTCAAGGTATTTTTGCCTTTGGTTTTATGAAATTTGAAGATAATATGTCTTGGTAGAGTTTATTTTTTGACATTTACCCTGCTTGGTATTCTCTGAGCTTCTTGGATCCATGGTTTGATGTCTGACATTGATTTAGGGAAATTGTCAGGCATTCGGGCTTCAGGTATTACTTTTTTCTCTTTCTTCTCCTGGTATTTTCATTACATATGTTATTCCTTTTCCTTTTGTAGTTGTATCATACTTCTTGAATATTCTTTTTTTTTTCCCATTCTTTTTTTTCTTTGATTATCAGATGTGTAAGCTTCTGTTGTTATATTCTCAAGTTTGGAAATTCAGATTTTTCTCAGCCTTATCTAATCTACTAATGAGCTTACCAAAAGTAGTTTTCATTTATTATAACATTTAAAAATTTTTTTAACACTTCTTTTTGATTTTTAGGATTTCCATCCCTTTGGAAATATCCATCTGTTCTTGCATGTTGTCTAGTTTTTTCTTAAACCTCTTAGCCTATTAATCATAGTTTTAAAAAAATTCTTGGCCTGATAATTCTAACATTCCAGCTATAACTGACATTGATTCTGATATTGGATCAGTGTCTTCAAACGAGTTTTTGCCATTTATGAAGTTGTAATATTTTGTCAAAAAATGGACATAATGTAATGGGTAAAAGGAAGTGCAGTCGATAGGCCTTTAGTAAGGAAGTGGTAAGATGTGGAGGGAAGGAAAGCATTCTTGGTTCTATGATGAGGTCTCAGTCTTTTGGTGAGCCTGTGTCCCTGGACTAAGGACTTCACCTTTGCTTCTGGCTTTGTTTTTTAGGGAAGGGAGGGGTTTGTTGTTATTGTTTTTCTTCCTCTTAGGTCAGATAATAGGCTAGAGGGGGCTGGACTTGGTTATTTTCTTTCCCTCAGTTAAATTAGGCTCTGATAAAAACCCCAGCAGATTAGGCTTTAGTTAAAGTGCTTTCTCCTGTAAGAACTGAATGCTCTGGCTTATTTCAAAATGGTTCTTTTCCTCTTCTCCCTGATGGAAGTAGGAGGTGATTTTTCTCTGTTATTCAATGTGAGGATGGGGTAAAATCCAGGAGTCAAACTCATTTAAGGGGTAGGCAGTGGTATTTATGACTGGGGCCAACGGGAGTTTTACTTCTCAGACTTGTCCACACTGAACCTCCAGTCCTAGGAAGGTTTCTACCTAGTGGATCCTTGCTTAGGTAACTTTGTGATTCCCTGTATTCACCTGTCAATGCTTTTCCAATTTGGAGGTAGCAGTTTGCCCTGTGACCTCTCTCTCTGATGGATCTATCTAAAAAGAGTTTTCAATTTGTTCAGATTTTTGCTTGTTGTTAGGATGGAGTGGCCACTTCTAAGCTCCTTACAAGCTTATGGGAAACAAGATATCCTAATTCATTACATTTTTAACGGTTAATATTTGAATTTCAACAAAATAATTAGATACACTTGATATTTGCTGGCAATAGTTATTAAAATAAGAATTTTAGGTAAATTCCCATTTTTAATTACATTAACTTAATAAATATTTGGAGGACGTAATGAAGGAGATCTAGGAAATAGTTTTACCTAGTGAGAATATATAAGTATATCCTAAAAGTAAATGCTGAATTAGAAGATAAATAAAATAAAGCAAATTGTGACTTCTGTGCTGACTAATGTTGGCAAACTCATCTCCCTTATTTCATGAAGCTAATGTCATGAGGGAAGACATTCTCATGATTTTCATGCATATGAAAAAAGTAATACGGATGACTTCTTTCTAACACGGCGAATATCCACACGGGTGCTTCTACTTCTAACCACCGGGAAAGGAATGTGTTATCTTTCAGGACAAAATCTGTCTTATTGTTGCACTCATTGTAGCTGATATTGAATCCTTGGGAACAGGCAGCATGTGGCACAGCTTGACCTTGCAGATCAGGCAGATTAAGAACATTATATTTTCCACCCAGTCAATGCAAGGCCCATGGTTAATGATTACTTAGAGCATAAATCCCACAGCTGATTTTCTGTCATTTGGAAATGATCAGAGCCCATGTCCAGCAAAATCTGGCAGTGACATTTTTGGCAAGCTATTTCAATAACAGATGCTTTCAGAAGAGAGAAAGCAAGCCAGGATTGGGGTGGGGGAGGAGTGAAAGCGTTGTATATTTTAGGTAACATTTATTTTGCTTATAGTTCAACCATGCACCCACATTCTTTCAAAATGATGTGTTGGCATTGGAGAATTTAAGCATATTAATTCATTACATGTCACTAGTGGGATGGAACAGTATGCCTGCTGTTTCATTCCAGTTGCACAATTGTGAATTCTATTTCCATAACATTGTCAGAAGTGCACTGAAATACTTTCAACCACCTCAGGCAATAACTTTTCTTTAATATTCATCAGGATAAGGTTTTGTAGGTCACTGAAAAAGGACATCTAAAATGACCATTTTTATTAAAATAGAGAAGATTAGATAGAGAGGAGTAGAATCAAGGTAAGAAGTCAGGTAAGTAAGAGAATATGAATTTCCCTCCAGTAATAAGGCGCCTGGTGGATATCTCTTCCTTCGGTTCATTGTTTTTGTTGTTGCTGCTGCTTCCTCTCTCTGCTTGTCCCTCTTTACATTCAAACTGTTCATGCTGGTATGGAGAAGACAGCATAATTTGTCCACTGGATGAAGGGCCTAGGCTGAGCTGGGGTGGGCTAAGGTTTCCAGGCAGCAAGGTTTTCCTGATGGCTTTCATCAGGCCCTGGAGGCCTACATTACCTTACACTTGAGATCTGTTCTAAAAACACAATGCATGCAAGTGGGTCACTAATCAAAACTGCAAGGCAGTCAGAGTTAAATTTTGATCTTGCTCATTTGTTTTTTTCTGAGCAGTTGCTGCCTTCCAGGCACACAGATCCCTAAAAATGGCCTATATATGGCTATCCAAATCGACCATCCATCTAAGGTTGCTCTTAACAAAGTTCTCTACAGTCTGATTCACCTGTGATCTAAGTTCTTACTATTCTCTGAGCTCTGTTAATGGAACAAAATATTTATTTGAATCTGGATTATATTCACAGACATCAAGTTGTGAATGATAAGCAACATTTTCTGACGTAGCTGCATGTAAAATGAGTACTACTAGCATAGATTATTCTTGGCCAATAAGATTACTAGATCAGAAGATGAAGAAAGAGTACATCTGTAAGACATTTGATAATTTTTCTTCCTTTTCTGTGTTATATGTATTAGTTAGGCAGCTGTACGAAAATGACCTAAAATATAAAGGTAGATAATGCAGGACTGATATGGAAACTCTGCCATCATTGACATTGTGGCTTCCATCAGATTCAACTCAACTGCTCCATTTGTTTGCTATCTCCCAGTGAGTAGAAAAAGAAGGGAAAGATACAGATTGTTTTTACACCCATTCCATTGACTGAAACGTAGTCAAATAGTCACACAAATTACAAAGGAATGAGTCAAAGAACTATTAATATTTTCCTTGAAGAAGACAGCCTTATGAGAGACAGTGAATGATAATAATCCTCAAGTACTTGAAGAGTACTTGAAGTCTACAAGTATTACAAGTCTACAAGTACTACAGAGAGTGTAGTCCTCTAGGCCAAACTGGAATATCTGAGTTATCCAAAGGTAGATTTCTAACTCAGTGTAGGAAAGCTACTTCCAATAATAAAACTCAAAAATGGATACCTTTGGAAGGAACAATATTTCTAACCTATGTTATTTCATTACCTCCAAGATTTCTTCCAACTCAGATTCTAGAATATCATTATATATTTTTGAACAACGTCATGCCCTCAGCTCCATGTATGCATTTATACAAAAGTGCACAAATAGTTCATCAGAAAATAAGATAAATAGCACTCATGTCTAACTATTCCCACCACCAATCTTTCATCTTTGCTATGACTTCCCCTTCTATAATGGTTTGGTTAAAACATAATTATAGCATTGGAATATGAGCCAGCACAATATAGAATATTCAAAATCTAGATATAGAGGGCTTTTCCATAGGACTGTGGACATGTTAATCATTTAGCAATGCTTAGTTGACCTACATATGTAATTTAGGAGTAGACAGTGGGCAGCTTTGAAATCTAAGGTACTATGGCAAGTTATTAGGAAGCCAGAATGCATTCCTCCATTCCAATTTTAAGATTGTAATATGATCACACGATTCTTAGTTCATCTTGGGACTGTGGTGGTTTAAGCATGTTCTTCAAGCCAAATGGCTTGAGTCTGAATTATTATCATATGGACATTTTTATTCCAGTGAATTTTGTCAATTCATTTAGTCTCTCTTATCTTTGATCTTTTTCATTTTTTTTTTGCTAACCCATAGTTTTATTTTTTTATTTTTTATTTTATTTTTATTTTTTATAAACATATAATATATTTTTATCCCCAGGGGTACAGGTCTGTGAATCGCTAGGTTTACACACTTCACAGCACTCACCATAGCACATACCCTCCCCAATGTCCATAACCCCACCCACCTTCTCCCCACCTCCCTCCCCCCAGCAACCTCAGTTTGTTCTGTGAGATTAAGAGTCACTTATGGTTTGTCTCCCTCCCAATCTCATCTTGCTTCATTTGAAGTGGTGATGATCTTTTTTTATTTTTAAATGAGAACATTGACGGATTTATAGCATTATCCTGAATGTCACATGAAATAATCATGCCAAACCCTTTGTAAATTTTATACTGGTAAGATAATAATTTTCTTGGAATGTTGAAATACTTCCAAAGATAAAATTTTCTCTTATTCCATATTTTTAATTTATCCTTATGGATTATCTCTATCCTTTTTTTTTTAATTTCAGTCCTGCTTTTCTCTACCACTTGTTCATATATCTGGGCCATTACTTTTACATTCCTATGTTTGTTCCCCCCTTCAGTCCCAACAATTACTAATTTTTCAAATTAAAATTTACTTGACCATTAACCGAAGGAAAACACCCGGGAAAATAGTGACTATAAAACAGCTTAGAAGCAGAAAGCCAAATATGGCTGTTCTTTTATTTAATGGAAGCATTAAGCAGACTCAAGTAACAGAAAATTTGCTATAGCTCAAAAACTCAGAAGAGTTTAGAGGATTCCAAAGATTACAACCTGCTTAGTTCTATAGTATTCTAGACATTCTCTCTAAAATAAGAAGTAAAATAAGTAAAATTCTGAGTTCAAATTGCCAGTCCAGCACAACAGCTATTTGAAAAGAGACTGTCCTCTGTTTAGCAAACTAGGTCAATCGGAGAAAGACAACTATCATAAGATCTCCCTGATATGAGGAAGTGAAGATGCAACGTGGGTAGTTTGGGGGTAGGAAAAGAATAAATGAAACAAGATGGGATCAGGAGGGAGACAAACCATAAAAGACTCTTAATCTCACAAAACAAACTAAGGGTTGTTGGAGGGAGGGGGGTCGGGAGAGGGTGGTTGGGTTATGGACATTGGTAGGTGCTATGGTGAGTGCTGTGAAGTGTGTAAACCTGGCAATTCACAGACCTGTACCCCTGGGGCTAATAATACATTATATGTTAATAAAAAATAAAAATAAAAAAATAAAAAGAGACTGTCTCCTTCCACAAGTAATCTAAAGAAATGCTCTAAAGGACAATTGAAAACTGATGTTCACAGTTGGTTACATAAAATTTTGTCTCAGTCTTCTTTAGGTCGGACAAAGTTGTGGTGCTTAGTCATTATGAGTGTAAAGTTGTGAACAAAAATAATCTACCCTGTAAGTCAGCACATTCTTCATCTAGGGTGCAGTGATGGTCACCGTCTTTTAAATGTAAATGAAAAATTTAAAAATATGGAAGCATAAATTGATATTGGCAAAGAAAATTGATACTTGAAGTATTCTTTAAGCTGCAGTTTTTTCTGTGTTATTAACCCCAAAAGTCATAGTTGAAATGTTAACAAAATTTATATTCATTTCCCCAGAAAGAAAATGCTGGGGTTATATTATACTTCTCAGTGGTATGGGCAGCATTTTCTAAAACTCAGAACAGAACTTCAGAAACATCTTAAGCCTCTGTCTCTTGGCTACTCTAGTCAAAATTAATTATTCATACCTGTATTCCTATAGTATCTTATACATATATTAATTACAGCACTTATCATATTGAATTTAATCATATAAAATTTAAACATGTAATTTATCCATCTTAGGTAATACTACATACTGAGTCTAAGGGAATTGTATTTCTTGAATGTGATCCACATTCAAATATTCCTTTTATCATTAATTTGTTCATTATTCAACAAATCGTGCCAAACATTGTTCTAGACACTTGGTATGGCTCACAAAAGGTATTTAAGGAATATACATGAAAATGCTTCCTTACAATTCAAAAAGACACATACTATTTTAATAAAGCAGTCTTCCTTATTTGGGATTCAAAAAGACCTTGCAGAGAAAGTAGCATTTGAGGTGAATCTAAAGGAAAGATAAGGTTTTACAAATGGAGGAGTTTGAGGAAAGCATGGAATTATTATAGACACATTGCACACATATTTACACCCAAATATCTATCAGAGAATCTATAAAATTTTAGGCAGCCAAAATATGCTAGCTAATTAAGGAAATATTCTTTCTCTAATCCTACTGAAATTCTTACATTATTGATTAAAATTATATAATTTATTCTTGATTCAGGAAAACTGAGAAATAAATTATTACTATCATCTGAAAATATTCAACCTACTTGAAAGTTATCACCCTTAGCTATGTCTTTCTCCTATTAAATTATTCAAATATTTTTCCATCTGAACCTTATTTTCTAGCTCTTTCATCACCTTTGTTTTTACCCTCTGTATTCTAAACTTGAACTTGCAAATTACCCTTTCAGAAATATACTTTGGGTTACCTTGGAACCCTCAAAAGATTTACTATTCAATATCATTTTTTCCTAAGCTCCTGTTCTTTCATTTGTGACATATTTTCTCTACATATATAGTTCTTATGGAGACATTAAATAGTTTATAATAACATTACATTTTGAATATAGTTTTTTCATGAGGAATTATAAAAGCTATGGTCAAAAATTTCACCTGTGAACTTGGTGACTTTTTTCCTTTTTTCTTTTAAAAAGAGAAAAAGTCACACTGAAAACTATTGAAGTTAAACTGGCATATTTCACCCAACCTCCCGAGGTAACATCTCAAGTTGTGTTTTATTAAACCCTGAGAGTCACAGTACTCTCTCTTGGTTCAGAGCTCTTTGCTACCTATGGGTCTTACTTTACATCAGGAGCAGCTGAATTTCACACCTGTATATGCCACTCTTCTAGATCCTTCCTCTTGAGCTTATTAACACCATCCAGCAGCTATCTTGAAGATATACTGTCAGGAAAAATAAATGTTTTCTGCAAGGAGCAAAAAGGTTTTCTATTCCCATATGTCAGCACTTCAGTTCAGGCCTGTTGCCAAAAACTAATAGCATTTAAACAATAGTTCACTCAGGTGAGAGTTATGAAAATGCTTCTCTTCTGAGATGATTCACAAGATATTATTATTCAAAAGTGAGAAGAAAATTGGTTGGTTTTGCATCTAAAGACTACTGATGCACATTGAAAATGAAGCTAGAGACCTGATTCCTTCCAGGTTTCACACATAACTTGCTACTTGACAATGAAGTTTCACATGACCTTCCATCATCCTCATTTTCTCACGTGTAAAATAAAGAGAAGACCGTCTTTTTTACCTAGACATTTTTTGAGGCTAAGGAGATATTGCATGCAGAATCATTCTAACATTGTAAGACAGTAAGTATATGTCAGATATTATTAATATTCCAAATTAGATGTTTTAAAAAATAAAATCCATTACTACACTTGATCTTAGCCAAAAGGCCAAAGGTGACAAAAGAGAGTCATTATGGATTAATGGTTATTCACCTGCTTTCTCATACTATGTTTGCATTTTGGGAAATTAGTTATTTATGTTCTGTTTGTGAACTTTCAACCCAGAATACAATGTGAAAAATCCATGTTATTATTGCCTCACTTTTATTTTGTTTTGTTTTGTTGTCTGATGAATCTTACAGTACTTTGGGGTGGGACAATTATTTGCCGGAATTGAGTTTAGGGTCATAGAAAGTCATAAACCTGAGCTCTTTGGCTGAAAGATGAATAAACTCAGTACACGCTCACTCCTGGCTTGAGACTTACATCTAGGATTGAAAATGTAACCTTGTGTTTGTTTAGAATCCAAACACATATAGGACCATCTATGATCATAAAAAGGAAAAGTGAAACGGGCTGTAACTCTGAATTCTGGTTTAGCACCAAATCATCAGTGAGCTTGAGGAAGGTCACCTGATTTGGGTAAACATTTGATAGAGTTTTGTCAGACAAGCGTAGATAAAGTAAAAGATTAACAAAGTGTGATTAGTGAGGTTGTGCATACTTTTTACTTTATTATTATTTTAGCTTCTTTGTATTTAACTAATTTTGTTAGAATGAACATTATTCACCTGTGAGATTTACATAAATGAATATCTGGATGACTAAATAAATCACCATCTATCCTTTAGGCCAAATGTTAATGCTGTCTCCTTCATGAAGCCTTTACCAATCTCTTGGTCAACAGCAATAGCATTCTCATTTGATTGAAAGATAGTTGATATATATCTTATTTCTCTTACAAACTTAAAATTGTTTTGACAAATCCAATTCAATAAATGTCCAGGGTCTGTATTATGTTTATATTTGTATACCCTGTGTCTCTAGCACAGTGTCTTGTAATAAATATTTATTGAATCTGTTGAACTGAGAAGGTCATAATGACAAAACATGATAAATCATTGGCACCAACTACAACCATCTGGTATTATTTGATTATGGAATTAAAAACCTAACATAGGTGGTGTGAGGTTTTTTAAAATGAGTGAACATCCAGTAGAGTTTCTGAGTAGAGGATTGATGTTCTGTATGCATGAATTCAACTTCAGATAAATACACTTAATTGTCTGGCAGAAAACATCACCATAAGATGTTTGAACTCTGAGGGAATACAGAGATTCAAACTATTGAGAAATCAATGTGATGAGTATCCTTGAAAAGGTTAATGCTCTCAAAAAGGCTCTTTGAAATCCTTGTTAGCAATGTTATTCTGGAGAGAGAAATGTGATTGTGTGATGTTTTGAGGTGATAAATTATCTTATCTGAGGTTTGTTAAAGCAAAGACAGAGTTTGTAAGAAAAAATGCACGTCTGATTTATGTCCCTAAACTTTGTGGATTTTATTTTGGCATTTAAATAAGTATGAAAATACATGACTGTGAACAGGTCTTTGTTATTCAATGATAACCTTGATGCTTCTTCCACCAGACCACAAGATATACAGAGGGTCATTTTCCAGAAAAAACTCATTCTTCTGTTCATGATTCATCACACAGACTGCTGACAACTGGGGCTCTCTGTTCTCTAGCACGGGACGCAGACACCTGCCTTTGACATTGTAAAGTGATTCTGGTCAGTAGAAGATATAAAACACTAAGATCATGTTGTTTAACTCAATTAGTTAGCTTTGTTTTATGGGTATGCAATATATAAGTGGACACACTGCATTCTTCAATAAATAATTTGTTGTGTCAGTTATTGACAGTGTTGTCAGCAAACAGCATTCTCATGTCTGCTCCTTCAGGCATTGTCATTTCAGTGGCAGAAAACCACCTTGACCAGGTTCACAACTTCAGAGAGAGGGGCCATATTAACTGATAGATCAAAGCAAATTTATAAAGGCCAGACCATTCCAGCCCACTTCAGGGCAACTTTGAGAGGTAATTGCAGACCCAGAGCTCCCAAAGGATCAGCTGAAGTTGTTGTTTGGCCTGCATTGCACCTCAGTTTCTCCCTTAATTCAATCTTCCTTTTTTTTTTTTTTTTTTAAGAGGGAAAGAGTAGGTAAGTGAGAGGGGAAGGGGCAGAGGGAGAGAGAATCTTAAGCAGGCTCCATGCCTAGCACGCAGCCTGATGAGGGGCGTGGTCTATGACCCTGAGATCATAACCCAGGCCAAAACCAAGAATCAGATACTTAACTGACTGAACCATCCAAGTGCCCCAATCCTGCTTCCCCGCCCCCCTCCATTCTACAGGTATTGATTCCAAGAGCACTTCTTAATACACATTCTGCACATTAACCCTTATGTTAAAGTGAGCTTTGGAGAACCCAACCTGCATTATAGTGGAACAGACAAATTTAGAAATTGACTTTTCTTAATTAACAACATAAACAATGATTCAGAAGAAATAATTTTAGACATAATGCTAGACAGCATTCTATGCAGTATGAATATTTTATAAGAATGTCCTAAGTAGGACAGAGCATGGCATGAGTGAAGCTAAGAGAAGTAAGCTTTGTGAAAGAGTGTCAGAAAACGGAGAAGAAGGTGACTAAATTTGCAAAGACCTCAGCTGACTATAGCTGACCACAGGCATTTGGAGGTTAGGATAGTATCATTGAGAAAGTTGAAAAATAACAAGAGAATGGTGGGTTCCATGTGGTAAACAATGAGAAGTTAGTGACTTTTTAAAACGAGAAACAAGGACATCAAAATATACTTAAAATTGTACCAAGGAACTTTTAGATATATTATTTTAATGACCATATTCCTGTGAGATAGGTATTTCTCCTTCTGGTTTGTAAATAAAGAAACTAAACTTAAAAAGGTTGAGGAATCAGGGGGAGGAGTCAAGATGGCGGAGAAGTAGCAAGCTGAGACTGCTTCAGCTAGCCGGAGATCAGCTAGACAGCTTATCTAAAGATTGCAAACACCTGAAAATCCATCGGCAGATCGAAGAGAAGAAGAACAGCAATTCTGGAAACAGAAAAACAACCACTTTCTGAAAGGTAGGACCGGCGGAGAAGTGAATCCAAAGCGACGGGAAGATAGACCCCGGGGGGAGGGGCCGGCTCCCGGCAAGCGGCGGAGCAACCGCGCACAAAATCAGGACTTTTAAAAGTCTGTTCCGCTGAGGGACATCGCTCCAGAGGCTAAACCGGGGCGAAGCCCACGCGGGGTCAGCGTGGCCTCAGGTCCCGCAGGGTCACAGAAGGATCGGGGGTGTCTGAGTGTCGCAGAGCTTGCGGGTATTGGAACGGGAAAGCCGGCTACAGAGACAGAGCCGACAGTAAGCTCGCAGCTCCGTGTTACCTTGAACCGGTCGCAGGCTCGGTGAGCTCGGAGCGCGGCCGGAGGTCAGGCAGACGGGAGTAACTGGGCGCTGTTCTCTGAGGGCGCACTGAGGAGTGGGGCCCTGGGCTCTCGGCTCCTCCGGGCCGGAGACCAGGAGGCCGCCATTTGTATTCCCGTCCTCTGGAACTCTACGGAAAGCGCTCAGGGAACAAAAGCTCCTGAAAGCAAACCCGAGCGGATTACTCACCCCGGCCCCGGGTAAGGGCGGTGTAATTCCGCCTGGGGCAAAGACACTTGAGAATCACTACAACAGGCCCCTCCCCCAGAAGATCAACAAGAAATCCAGCCGAGACCAAGTTCACCTACCAAGGAGTGCGGTTTCAATACCAAGGAGAGCAGCAGAATTCCAGAGGAGGAGAAAGCCAAGCACGGAACTCATGGCTTTTTTCCTGTGATTTTTTTTAGTCTTGCAGTTAATTTAATTTTTTCTTTTTCATTTTTTTTTTTTTTCTCGCCTTCGGGTAAAATTTTTTTTTTTTTAACTGTTACCTTTTTCTTTTTTAACGATTTTTTATTAGTTTATCTAATATATATATATATATATATTTTTACATTTTTCTTAGGTTTTTCTTTTTTAAAAAAAATTCTTTTCTTTTCTTTTCTTTTCTTTTTTTTTTTTTTCTTTTTTCTTTCTTCCTTTTTGAACCTCTTTTTATCCCCTTTCTCCCCACTCACGATTTTGGATCTCTTCTAATTTGGCTAAAGCATATTTTCCTGGGGTTGTTGCCACCCTTTTAGTATTTTACTTGCCCCTTCATTTACTCTTATCTGGACAAAATGACAAGACGTAAAAATTCACCACAAAAAAAAGAACAAGAGGCAGTACCGAAGGCTAGGGACCTAATCAATACAGACATCGGTAATATGTCAGATCTAGAGTTCAGAATGACAATTCTCAAGGTTCTAGCCGGGCTCGAAAAAGGCATGGAAGATATTAGAGAAACCCTCTCGAGAGATATAAAAGCCCTTTCTGGAGAAATAAAAGAACTAAAATCTAACCAAGTTGAAATCAAAAAAGCTATTAATGAGGTGCAATCAAAAATGGAGGCTCTCACTGCTAGGATAAATGAGGCAGAAGAAAGAATTAGTGATATAGAAGACCAAATGACAGAGAATAAAGAAGCTGATCAAAAGAGGGACAAACAGCTACTGGACCACGAGGGGAGAATTCGAGAAATAAGTGACACCATAAGACGAAACAACATTAGAATAATTGGGATTCCAGAAGAAGAAGAAAGTGAGAGGGGAGCAGAAGGTATACTGGAGAGAATTATTGGGGAGAATTTCCCCAATATGGCAAAGGGAACGAGCATCAAAATTCAGGAGGTTCAGAGAATGCCCCTCAAAATAAATAAGAATAGGCCCACACCCCGTCACCTAATAGTAAAATTTACAAGTCTCAATGACAAAGAGAAAATCCTGAAAGCAGCCCGGGAAAAGAAGTCTGTAACATACAATGGTAAAAATATTAGATTGGCAGCTGACTTATCCACAGAGACCTGGCAGGCCAGAAAGAGCTGGCATGATATTTTCAGAGCACTAAACGAGAAAAACATGCAGCCAAGAATACTATATCCAGCTAGGCTATCATTGAAAATAGAAGGAGAGATTAAAAGCTTCCAGGACAAACAACAACTGAAAGAATTTGCAAATACCAAACCAGCTCTACAGGAAATATTGAAAGGGGTCCTCTAAGCAAAGAGAGAGCCTACAAGTGGTAGATCAGAAAGGAACAGAGACCATATACAGTAACAGTCACCTTACAGGCAATACAATGGCACTAAATTCATATCTCTCAATAGTTACCCTGAATGTGAATGGGCTAAATGCCCCTGTCAAAAGACACAGGGTATCAGAATGGATAAAAAAACAAAACCCATCTATATGTTGCCTCCAAGAAACACATTTTAAGCCCGAAGACACCTCCAGATTTAAAGTGAGGGGGTGGAAAAGAATTTACCATGCTAATGGACATCAGAAGAAAGCAGGAGTGGCAATCCTTATATCAGATCAATTAGATTTTAAGCCAAAGACTGTAATAAGAGATGAGGAAGGACACTATATCATACTCAAAGGGTCTGTCCAACAAGAAGATTTAACAATTTTAAATATCTATGCCCCCAACGTGGGAGCAGCCAACTATATAAACCAATTAATAACAAAATCAAAGAAACACATCAACAACAATACAATAATAGTAGGGGACTTTAACACTCCCCTCACTGAAATGGACAGGTCATCCAAGCAAAAGATCAGCAAGGAAATAAAGGCCTTAAATGACACACTGGACCAGATGGACATCACAGATATATTCAGAACATTTCATCCCAAAGCAACAGAATACACATTCTTCTCTAGTGCACATGGAACATTCTCCAGAATAGATCACATCCTCGGTCCTAAATCAGGACTCAACCGGTATCAAAAGATTGGGATCATTCCCTGCATATTTTCAGACCACAATGCTCTAAAGCTAGAACTCAACCACAAAAGGAAGTTTGGAAAGAACCCAAATACATGGAGACTAAACAGTATCCTTCTGAAGAATGAATGGGTCAACCGGGAAATTAAAGAAGAATTGAAAAAAATCATGGAAACAAATGATAATGAAAATACAACGGTTCAAAATCTGTGGGACACAACAAAGGCAGTCCTGAGAGGAAAATATATAGCGGTACAAGCCTTTCTCAAGAAACAAGAAAGGTCTCAGGTACACAACCTAACCCTACACCTAAAGGAGCTGGAGAAAGAACAAGAAAGAAACCCTAAGCCCAGCAGGAGAAGAGAAATCATAAAGATCAGAGCAGAAATCAATGAAATAGAAACCAAAAAAACAATAGAACAAATCAACGAAACTAGGAGCTGGTTCTTTGAAAGAATTAATAAAATTGATAAACCCCTGGCCCGACTTATCAAAAAGAAAAGAGAAAGGACCCAAATAAATAAAATCATGAATGAAAGAGGAGAGATCACAACTAACACCAAGGAAATACAAACTATTATAAGAACATACTATGAGCAACTCTACGGCAATAAATTTGACAATCTGGAAGAAATGGATGCATTCCTAGAAACATATAAACTACCACAACTGAACCATGAAGAAATAGAAAGCCTGAACAGACCCATAACCAGTAAGGAGATTGAAACAGTCATTAAAAATCTCCAAACAAACAAAAGCCCAGGGCCAGACGGCTTCCCGGGGGAATTCTACCAAACATTTAAAGAAGAACTAATTCCTATTCTCCTGAAACTGTTCCAAAAAATAGAAATGGAAGGAAAACTTCCAAACTCATTTTATGAGGCCAGCATCACCTTGATCCCAAAACCAGACAAGGATCCCACCAAAAAAGAGAGCTATAGACCGATATCCTTGATGAACACAGATGCGAAAATACTCAACAAAATACTAGCCAATCGGATTCAACAGTACATTAAAAATATTATTCACCACGACCAAGTGGGATTTATTCCAGGGCTGCAAGGTTGGTTCAACATCCGCAAATCAGTCAATGTGATACAACACATCAATAAAAGTAAGAACAAGAACCATATGATACTCTCAATAGATGCTGAAAAAGCATTTGACAAAGTACAACATCCCTTCCTGATCAAAACTCTTCAAAGTGTAGGGATAGAGGGCACATACCTCAATATCATCAAAGCCATCTATGAAAAACCCACCGCAAATATCATTCTCAATGGAGAAAAACTGAAAGCTTTTCCGCTAAGGTCAGGAACACGGCAGGGATGTCCATTATCACCACTGCTATTCAACATCGTACTAGAGGTCCTAGCCTCAGCAATCAGACAACAAAAGGAAATTAAAGGCATCCAAATCGGCAAAGAAGAAGTCAAATTATCACTCTTCGCAGATGATATGATACTATATGTGGAAAACCCAAAAGACTCCACTCCAAAACTGCTATAACTTATACAGGAATTCAGTAAAGTGTCAGGATATAAAATCAATGCACAGAAATCAGTTGCATTTCTCTACACCAACAGCAAGACAGAAGAAAGAGATATTAAGGAGTCAATCCCATTTACAATTGCATCCAAAACCATAAGATACCTAGGAATAAACCTAACCAAAGAGACACAGAATCTATACTCAGAAAACTATAAAGTACTCATGAAAGAAATTGAGGAAGACACAAAGAAATGGAAAAATGTTCCATGCTCCTGGATTGGAAGAATAAATATTGTGAAAATGTCTATGCTACCTAAAGCAATCTACACATTTAATGCAATTCCTATCAAAGTACCATCCATCTTTTTCAAAGAAATGGAACAAATAATTCTAAAATTTATATGGAACCAGAAAAGACCTCGAATAGCCAAAGGGATATTGAAAAAGAAAGCCAACGTTGGTGGCATCACAATTCCGGACTTCAAGCTCTATTACAAAGCTGTCATCATCAAGACAGCATGGTACTGGCACAAAAACAGACACATAGATCAATGGAACAGAATAGAGAGCCCAGAAATAGACCCTCAACTCTATGGTCAACTAATCTTCGACAAAGCAGGAAAGAATGTCCAATGGAAAAAAGACAGCCTTTTCAATAAATGGTGCTGGGAAAATTGGACAGCCACATGCAGAAAAATGAAATTGGACCATTTCCTTACACCACACACGAAAATAGACTCAAAATGGATGAAGGACCTCAATGTACGAAAGGAATCCATCAAAATCCTTGAGGAGAACACGGGCAGCAACCTCTTCGACCTCTGCCGCAGCAACATCTTCCTAGGAACAACGCAAAAGGCAAGGGAAGCAAGGGAAAAAATGAACTACTGGGATTTCATCAAGATCAAAAGCTTTTGCACAGCAAAGGAAACAGTTAACAAAATCAAAAGACAACTGACAGAATGGGAGAAGATATTTGCAAACGACATATCAGATAAAGGACTAGTGTCCAGAATCTATAAAGAACTTAGCAAACTCAACACCCAAAGAACAAATAATCCAATCAAGAAATGGGCAGAAGACATGAACAGACATTTCTGCGAAGAAGACATCCAGATGGCCAACAGACACATGAAAAAGTGCTCCATATCACTCGGCATCAGGGAAATACAAATCAAAACCACAATGAGATATCACCTCACACCAGTCAGAATGGCTAAAATCAACAAGTCAGGAAATGACAGATGCTGGCGAGGATGCGGAGAAAGGGGAGCCCTCCTACACTGTTGGTGGGAATGCAAGCTGGTGCAGCCATTCTGGAAAACAGCATGGAGGTTCCTCAAAATGTTGAAAATAGAACTGCCCTATGACCCAGCAATTGCACTATTGGGTATTTACCCTAAAGATACAAATGTAGTGATCCAAAGGGACACATGCACCCGAATGTTTATAGCAGCAATGTCCACAATAGCCAAACTATGGAAAGAACCTAGATGTCCATCAACAGATGAATGGATCAAGAAGATGTGGTATATATACACAATGGAATACTATGCAGCCATCAAAAGAAATGAAATCTTGCCATTTGCAACAACGTGGATGGAACTAGAGCATATCATGCTTAGCGAAATAAGTCAAGCAGAGAAAGACAACTATCATATGATCTCCCTGATATGAGGAAGTGGTGATGCAACATGGAGGCTTAAGTGGGTAGAAGAATAAATGAAACAAGATGGGATTGGGAGGGAGACAAACCATAAGTGACTCTTAATCTCACAAAACAAACTGAGGGTTGCCGGGGGGAGGGGGTTGGGGAGAAGGGGGTGGGATTATGGACATTGGGGAGGGTATGTGATTTGGTGAGTGCTGTGAAGTGTGTAAACTTGGTGATTCACAGACCTGGGGATAAAAATATATGTATATAAAAAATATATGTTTATAAAAAATAAAAAATTAAAAAAAAATATGCAACTGTAAGAAATAATAAAAAAAAAAAAAAAAAAAGGTTGAGGAATCAGTCCATTGTCACCCAGCCAACAAATGTCAGAACTAGAGTTTTAACGTAGGTCTAATTTCTGTTAAATGTCAGTCCTTTTAATCATTGCACTACCACATACATAAAATATGAAGATTTTAATATTTTTTAAAATGTTTCCTTTCTTATTAAGTAATGAGAGGCAAAAAATTTTAAAATCTCCCATCCATGATCACTTATTGCTGCCAATATATATTTTTTTAATTTAATTTAGTTTTTTCAGTGCTCCAAAATTCATTGTTTGGGTAAGCCTGCCAATATACTTTTGAACTATTCTAACCCTAAGCCACAATGTATGTAGATACAGGAATCCAAGAGGAATAAACGATTGAAAACTAAACCTTCCAGGCAAATACAAGTTCCCTCTTCTGGTGACATAACCCATTAACACATATGGGTGTATTCATTGATAACCCCATCTTTATACTTTCTTAGTAGATGTAGACATTCTTTGTCCTCTGTTTCAGCAGTTTGATTCTTCAGAGACCCAAGGCTCTCTTCACTTAGAAGTTTTAGTGTGACTAAAAAAAGTAGAGCCCATTCCCAAAATGCTTTGTATTATTTTCTCTGGTATTCAGTCCCCAGTGGAAAAGCAACTTCACAGCATGTCAGTGTTGAAAAGAGACAAAACATATGCATTCTGGAAACTGGAGCTGACTTTGGGCCAGTAACAGAGTTGCATAACATTTATAATAAAGATTTACCAAAAGGAACATATAAAGCAGTATTCATGTTACATACTTATTTGCATATGTTCTCAATTATGATTAAAAGGAGATACATAGGCATATCTTGAAATACTACCTCTTTCAGAAGGACAGTGCTATGTAGACAATGGAGTAGTTTATTGAGTGATGATAAACCTGCTCAAACTTGTTGACCAGTTGCCTTTCAACAATCTTATTCAGGGAACCCTTAGCTATCTGTTTTATTCTTATAATCTAACCTTTTACTTAAGGTTATAAAAGGAGTCTTTTTACAAATTCCTTAAACTCAATCATGTATTTAAATATTCCATATATTTCATTATTGCAGAAGATGCTAGTGAAAAATAGAAACTCTTCGACACATTTATAAAAGGACCCTATCAAAACCTGGGAGGGTTCTATAAGATTAACCATGGGTTCACAACAAAGCTTCTTGATCACCTCCAATGAAGTGTAGCTTCCAGTCTATCACGTGTTATCTTAGCACGTCTACCTTCTTTTCAATCTCTTAACTCCCCACATCAATTAAAGGCCACAGACAAAACTACTATTTCAAGGCAACAGCCCATACAAATAATTTATTGACGTGCTCCAGGAAAGCGCAAATAGTAGAAAGAGAGATACCACAGAGTTTTGTGGAACTGTGTTCATTCCTGCATTATGGCCAGGCCACCTTCAGATAAAGTGCTACCAGCTGTTGAGAATAAAGACATCGTATTAGTCAACAGAGCTTAGCATGCTGAAAAGTGTCATCATGATGACAGTTCAACTGCATGGAATAATCATTTCAAGTAGGAAATCAAACAGGTTAGCAATAATTGCATTATGTAATACACACAATGTACCCTCACACACATAAGAAAAATGAAATTCCCTGAGGAAGCATTAGGCTCGTATTCAGGCCTCTTAACATGGAATGTATATATATTTTGTGGAAGTCAATATTAATGATCTTGAAGTAACATTTGTTTAACTAATATATGTTCATTAGATACTTTCAGAAATCTTTACTTTGTCTTTTAAGGAACCCATGATAGGAGCTTACTTAGCTCCTTCTTTTCTTTGAAGATTTAACTATGTGGACTTAGTTTTAACTTTGTGTGGACTTCCTTGACCCTCCAAGCTAAAGCAACTCTTTTTCTAAGATATTACTTTGTTCCTTTACTGTCTTTTGCTCCATTACTAATATATCATTGTTTGGTATTTTCTTATATATTTATGTAATTTTTTTCTTTCTTTCCCAACTGGAATTTAAGCTCTCTGTAATTAGAAACAAATTTGGTTTTCTTCACAACTGTATACTCAATATCCAGCACATAATAAGATCTTCATATAAATGTGTGGAAAAAATGTTTTTTAAATTACATCAAGCCTGGATGTTATGTTTCGACTAACATTTATTAAAGCCATATAAAGGGCCCAACTCTTCATTATTACATATAATTTTATACTTTAATCTTCATAACAGCCTTGTGATGTGAGCATTAGTATCTACCTTCTGTAGATGAGAAACCCAAGGCTTGGAAATCTTTTCTTTATATCCCAATATCCCCACATGGTACATAGATTACATACTCTTATTTTGGTTTCTAGTTGATTGCTATCTACAGGTGTTACCAACTACACTTTTAGCTTCTCACCATAGGGATAGTGTCCTCTTTTGGTTTTGTCTTTATATTCACATTCATTTCTATGGTGGGCAGATAGATATTTCTACCAGGAAGGTAAAAAACGCATGCCTATAACTGAGCATAATGTGATCCTTTGCAGAGGTCACGGAATCACTCCTTTTATTCTCCAGGAAATGGATCTCTGACTAGGAACTCAAGACCAACTGACATATCTGGTCTAACTCTAAGCTAATAATAGACATCATGAGACTGTCTATGTATTGCGGTTCCTTGGCAGGAAGAAAAGCATTTACAGGTGCATTGGATCCCCATTCTTATATTTCTATATACTTTACTGATCATTAACATTTTATACCTGACCTCATCCCTACTCCCACTTATTTCAAAACTTTAGGAAAATAAGAAGACAATATTATCTCTTAAAAATTGGCTGCTGATGATGCAGGCTGTCTCTTGATAACAAAATTTTGGTTATGTTACTTGTTTTTTAATTTAATTTAATTTTAAGATTTAATTTATTTGAAAGAGAAACAGATAGAGAGTATGCGCAGGGAGAGGGACAGAGGAAGAGGGACAAACAGACCCCTTGCTGAGCAGGGAGCCCAACACAGGGTCCCAGGACCCTGAGATCATGACCTGAGCCAAAGTCAGAGCCTTAATAGACTAAGCCACCAAAGCGTCCCTCTTGTTTTTTTAAAATAAGACAAATAATAGAGAATCCTAGTCTTTGATGAGTAGCATAAAAAATACTACTAATTTTAAGCCTGTACTGTTGATTCTAGTTTCTATCTAGGAAACAAGAAAAAGAGTAGATTCTAAAGTTTGCAGAGGTTATGACTCTTGATCTTGAAGTGGTAAGTTCAAGTCCCATGTTGGGTGTGGAGATTACTTAGATATAAAATCTTAAGGGGTGCCTGGGTGGCTCAGTCAATTGAGCATCTGCTTTTGGCTCAGATTGTGGTCCTGGGGTCCTGGGATTGAGCTCCACACCACCCATCTCCCTGCTCCATGGAAAGCCTTCTCCCTCTCTTGCTGCTGCTTCCCCTGCTTGTGCTTTCTCTCTGTCAAATAAATAAATAAAATCTTTGTTTTAAAATCTTTAAAACAATATATTGTTTAATAATAATGTATTACATTTGTCACAAATAAGGATTTTTGAGGAGCAAAAATTCCTAACACTGAATTTTTTTCTCAATAAATTTTAAATTAATACAGAAGTTCAAACTGGATCTAGTTTATTTCCATGAAATAGTTATAAATTAGATATAATTATGCATTTTTTCTAAATTAGAATCCTTACCCAGGAGAAATTTTCATCTTTCTGGATTTCTTAGCAGGCAAAAATAAATTGGAGGAAACAAAGTTATTAAATTATCTAGTTTAGTAGAGATGCTTTCATCAAATACTACTTTTTTAATAGATAATTTCTTCCTTACACATTATTCATTACTGATATTTCCAGTTTAATTTTCTTTTTTCTTTCTAATAAAAGAATTTTGTCAATTCCAAAGGTTTTTATTGAAATATTTCACTGTATTTTTTCCAGAGAATTCTAATTTATTAGGAAAATGTGAAAGACTTATTTTTAAGGAAGTGAAATGAATCTTCTTGGGACAAAAACATGGTACTGTGTACAAATCATTCAACTGAATCACTTTTAAATCCCATAAATATAGGTTGGCATATTTGCATATGCCAACCAAAATATAACATAAAGCTATATTATCATACTTTAATTGCTTTATTGAGAACCCATTTCTTTTACATTAGCCATAAAATATCACATTTAAAATTTCTTATGTATAGGAAGATGTATGTATTTGTAATCATGAGACCATACTAAACAGACGTACTACTGGGAAAACCAAAACAAGCAAAATCTATTATTTATTTTAATATTGAAAGAATAAGGCAATCTGGCAAAGGAGTAAGCTGTCAAGTATGTAACTCATTTAAATTACTACCAGGTTTCTCTTTGTTTACAAGACAATGGCACTCCCCCTCTGTAATAATACAGAACACTTTCCCCATTTTCAGAATACTTATTTGAGACCTAACACAAGCTCTAAAACTACCATGTGCCCTGTTGCTCAAATAAACCTACATCTTCCAGTTTACAAATAAAGGGAATGAAATGTGCAGTTAAAATGCATACTTTCAGAGTGGTTTCTTTTAGAATAATTTTCTGGTATGTTTAGAAGTACTCAGCATGTGCTTAATATTTTATCTTAGGAATAGATTATTTTATTTATACATCAAGCACAACACATTCATTGAGCTAGCAAAGCAATGTGGTAAATGTGCCCTTCATCATTTGAAACTGATGAATTATTAAATCTTATCAATTTGTCCAGTATTCAACTTATGTAGAAATATAGAAAAGCCAGGTTTCAGAGATATGTTTTTAATTTATTCTTTTTCCACCCAGAAAATTCTATCAATGTGTGCTGAAGGGAAAGTAACTTTTATTTTAGAAAAACATAATTTTTAGCTTATATATGACCAGAGGAGGCTTTGAACGGTTTATAAAGGGACAGTGACAGGAGTGTTAATATAGATAAACAGAACAACTGATCAATTTACTAATTATAATATAAAGTGAATGATCCCATACTAACCTAAAAGAATACAGTACCCTCTTAGAAGACTTTATGCAGAGCTTTCAATTAATACTGTATTTCTTTCTTTCTTTCTTTATTTATTTTATATTCTGACATGTTTCACTAGTGTTGTTCCTAGGAATTTAACATGAGTATCTTTTGCTTCTCTTTTGTAGACTTCAAACCCTTCAAACCAAGGAATTCATTTCTTCACTTCAAGGTATCTAATTCTATACTTTAGACACAGGAGGAAATAAATTCTTGCTAAGAAGGTAAATTTGTATGATAGACTTCTGACACTGTGAGAAACTCTGAATCCATGCAGAGTTCAAATATTTTCAAGAAATCTTTTCTATTCACTATGTTAGCAAAAATCTGACATTTAGTTTTTCAATGATTATGGATATGATCGTTTGAACCTAGTCTTCAGATGGGTTATAAGATGAAATTTCTTTAATATTTTTTGGAAAGACTAAATTGTAAATAATGCTAATTCAATAAAGATTGATGGTACAGTGCTAAGAAAGGAAAGTAGCTTACAGTATAATGGTGGGAATGTAATTCCAAATTTGAACTATTTCAACATAACATTGTGTCTCAACTGAGTTTTCTCCAAAAATCATAGCCTTGGATGAGGACCTCAATATTAGTAGTTTGCATGGGAATATGATTCCTGAAAGCAGATGTACAGGGTGAGGGAAGTGACCATGCTGGGATCATTTCAGGAGCCTTATAAAATGCACTTCAGAGCTTTGTGTCCCAATGTCAAAAGGGGAAGCAATTATCTACCAGTTCCCATTGTACATTGATTAAGGATGAATCCACTGGAATTAATTTTAAGAAAATTCAAGTGGCATGTACATAAGTACTGGCAGCTTACCACAACCATTCTAGGCAAAGACATCGGAGATGCCCAGGGCAGTAAACGATAGGTAAAAAGCACAGGACTAAGGCAAATCATACCCGCACCAAGCCATTCAAAGATTACTTGGGTTCTGTCATTCCTGCTGGAAGGCTAGTTGAAATACAAGATGGAACAGACAGATTAAAGTGTCCAATACATATGGTAAGAGCTAAAATCAAGGATGATGTACAAGCAAAGAGAAGGAAATGTTTTGATCAAATTTGGGATTTAGGGAAGACTCTTGAGATACTATTATGTCCAAATGCAGAAAATAAAAACATAAAAAGATATGTTCAGGATGTTCAGAATGGAACTATGCCCTCAAGATCATGGTTAAGTATATCAGGCTTTTAGTACCTCAGACCACAAATTCAAAAGAATCATAAGCTGTTAGGACCAGCCACCTCCCCACGGGACTTCCTGAGATGGGAGCTATTTCACAATACCATCTATACTTCAACCATGTCCACTTAAGGACAGAAAGTTGTCTCTTGCTGAATTGTAGTGTTCACGAAGAGGGACACTTTTCTCTTGCAGACTCCCTGTAAAAAAAAAAATCGGGTTTTTCTTTTCCAAGCCAAGGGTAAAAAGATTTCCAAAATTCACTTGGTTGTAGACAAATATATGTACCGAATCTCAAAAGAGGATTGGGACAGATGTCATAAGAGGGCATTTATGAAAGTGATGTCTGATATCACCTCCTTCACTCTTGAGTTTTAAGTTGCCTAGGAAATAGGAGACAGGATCTTAAAGGGTGTAGGAAGGGGAGATGGATGTTGGAAAACCCTGGAAGTTAGATGAGATTGTGTGCTGTTCTTTAGGTGGGACAACCACAGCATTGAGCAAATAAGCACATTCATCAGGGACATATGACCTGAGATGTCATATGCTGGATGGATGAGGGGGCATCCACAAAATGTCAGGATGTTGCTTAGGAAGAACCCATCTTCAGTGAGTTTTGCTGGAAACAACATCTGTCCCCAGCAAGCCCATAAAAAGCAAGCCAAAATAGTAATATAGTCAGCCACATAGGAGACTGCAATATTACAGGGAACTGGAAGAAGAAGGATGAGTGAGTGTGTACATATATGTATGAGAGAAAGAACACAAGCAAACTACTACCTTCAACCTCTCACTTGAATTATCTTGTACTAAGGGGGCTGGATAAAATAGGAAGTTTTTAAACAAACAGTACTAAACCTTCAGAACTTAAATGAGACTGAATAACAGAGGTCAATAAAAACGTATAGAATTGGACTAAGATGGCCCTTTAAGGGAAACTATTGCATATTGAGAAAAAAAGGATCCACTAAAGCAGAATTAGCATTAATTGTTAAAACAGAAATTCATATCATATCCCAGTGACTGCTTAATAAATTGGTTATAAAGCTAACATTTATTGAGTCCATATTCTGGGATCAACCCTTACTAATACCTTCATGATCATCATTTCACCCAAGGTTGTGAATTACTTTGAAATTCATTTTACAACTGAGATTTAGATGGGGTAAGTAAACTTTCCAAAGAACTGCAATAGAGATTTAAAATCAATCTGCATGGCTGCCTCCACAGTACACACATCCCCTTTTTTTTTCTTTTAAGATTTTATTTATTTATTTGACAGACAGAGATCACAAGTAGGCAGAGAGGCAGGCAGAGTGAGAAAGGAAGCAGGCTCCCCGCTGAGCAGAGAGCCCAATGCGGGGCTTGATCCCAAGACCCTTATATCATGACCTGAACCGAAGGCAGAGGCTTTAACCCACTGAGCCACCCAGGGCCCCCACAGTACACACTCTTAACCACCATGTTATGATGTCATACTTTGGGAATGACACTGCAAGCAAACAGAAGAGGAAGAGCACAAAAGAATGGCATGAAACAATATACGTGCGGAGATACATGAAACTTGGCATTACTGAAGACTTAAGGGTAAAGGAGTGAAAAGAGGGAGATTGGAGAAATGAGGCCAGGTCAATGGATAGAAACAAGTTCATGGAGATCCTTTTATGCACACTACTAAGCTCAAATTGTACGCATAGGCATTAGGGAAATTTGGAAGGGTTTTTAAGCACGGGAGTAATATGATCCGGTCTGTGATTTCTGCTAAGGTTGACTCTCTTATGTGTAATAACATTGCTTTAGCCATATATCAGATTCTTAATCTTCACCTACTGACTTTAAAATTCCTTTAGGTAACAAGAAAAGCCAAGCAAGAGACAATAGGAGATTATGGTTCATAGCCACAATGACACTACAAAAACATCTTAAAGAACATCATAATAGTGTCCACATTCAGGAATTAAGAGCCACTATGTTGAGAGTTTTTTTTATCCTAAGTGGATGCTGAATTTTGTCAAATGGTTTTTCTGCATCTATTCAGATGATCATATCCTTCAATTTTTTTTTTCTTTTTTTTGTCAGAGAGAGTGAGCACAGGCAGACAGAGTGGCAGGCAGAGGCAGAGGGAGAAGCAGGCTTCCCGCTGAGCAAGGAGCCTGATGTGGGACTCGATCCCAGGACGCTGGGATCATGACCTGAGCCGAAAGCAACCGCTTAACCAACTGAGCCACCCAGGCGTCCCATATCCTTCAGTATTTTAATGTGATATATCACATTGACTGATGTGCCGCTGTTGGGATCATGACCAATAATAAACTATCAGAAATAGAAAGAACACAATCCCATTTACAATTGCACTGAGGAGAATAAATTTAACCAATGAGATGAAAGACCTGTATACTAAAAAGTATTAGACATTAAAGAAAAATTGAAGAAGGCACAAATAAGTGAAAAGATATTTGTGCTCATGGATTGGAAGAATAAATACTGTTAAAAATGTCCATACAACATAAAGTGACTGCTTTCAATACAATTCCCTATCCAAATTCCAGTGCCGGGGGCCTGGGTGGCTTGGTTGGTCAAGCATTTGCCTTTTGTTCAGGTCATGATTGCAAGGGCCTGAGATTGAGCCCTGCATTGGGCTGGGCGTCTGCTTCTCCCTCTCTCTCTGCCCCTCCCCCTACTCATGTATTCTCTGTCTCTCTCTCAAATAAATAAAGCCTTTTAAAAATTCTAATGGCATTTTTCAAAGAAATAGAATAATTTTAAAATTTGTATGGAACTAAATAGCCAAAACAATCTTGAGAAGAAAAACAAAGCTAGAGGCATCACAATCCCTAATTTCAAACTGTATCACAAATCTATAGTCATTAAGAGAGTTTGGTACGGTCATAAAAACAAACACATAGATGAATGGAATAAAATAGAGAGCACAGAAATGAATCCACCCATATTCAGTTACTTAAAGACAAAGGAACAAAGAATATGCCATGAGGAGAGGACAGTATCTTTAATAAATGGTATTAGGAAAACTGAACAGTCACATGCAAAAGAATGAAACTGATCACTCTTATGCCATAAATAAAAATTTACTCAAAATGGATTAAATTTTTGAATGTTAGATTTAAGACTATAAAACTCCTAGAAGAAAATATAGGTGGTAAGCCCTTAACATAGGTCTTACAGATGATTTTTTTAATCTGACACCAAAAGCAAAAGCAACAAAAGCAAAATTAATAAGGGGAACTACATTATATTAAAAATCTTCTGTATGGTTACCTGAGTATCTCAGTTGTTTTAATATCTGACCCTAGATTTCAGCTCAGGTCATGATCTTGGAGTTATGAGATTGAGCCCTGCATCAGGTTCTACACACAACGGGGAGTTTGCTTGTGATTCTTTCCCTGTTTCCCTCACCCCTACTTGCATGTACTCTCTCTCTCTCCAAAATAAATAAGTAAATCTTAAAAGAAACAAAATAAACAAAAATAAAAAGCTTTTGTATAATAAAGGGAACCAATAAAATGAAAAGGCAACTGTCGAATGGGAGAGAGTATTTACAGTTCATATATCTGCTAAAAGGCTAATATCCAAAATATGTAAAGAATTTATATAATTCGGGCGCCTGGGTGGCTCAGTGGGTTAAGCCGCTGCCTTCCGCTGAGGTCATGATCTCAGGGTCCTGGGATCGAGTCCCGCATCAGGCTCTCTGCTCAGCAGGGAGCCTGCTTCCTCCTCTCTCTCTCTCTCTGCCTACTTGTGATCTCTCTCTGTCAAATAAATAAATAAAATCTTAAAAAAAAATTTATATAATTCAAAAGCAAAAAAATGCAATTAAAAACTGGCGGAAGATCTGAATCTACATTTTTCCAAAGAAAATGTAAGATGGCCAATGGGTACCTGAAAAGATACTTTACATCACTCACCATCAGGGAAAATGCAAATCAAAACCAAAGTGAGGTATCACCTCACATCTGTCAGAGTGGCTATTATAAAGATATAAAAGATAGCAAGTGTTGGTGAGGATGTGGAGAGAAGGGAATCTTTTGCACTGTGGTTGGGAATGTAATTGCTGCAGACACTATAGAAAGAAGCATGGAGATTCCTCAAATAATTAAAAATAGAACTACCATATGATCCAGCCATCCCACTTCTAGATGTTTATCCAAAAAAGAGGAAAGAAGGAAGGAAATGCTAACTTAAAGGGCACCCCCATGTTAATTTAAAATAGCCAAAATAGGGGCGCCTGGGTGGCTCAGTGGGTTAAGCTGCTGCCTTTGGCTCAGGTCATGATCTCAGGGTCCTGGGATCGAGTCCCACATCAGGCTCTCTGCTCAGCAGGGAGCCTGCTTCCCTCTCTCTCTCTCTCTCTACCTGCCTCTCCATCTACTTTGTGATCTCTCTCTATCAAATAAATAAATAAAATCTTAAAAAATAAAAATAAAAAATAAAAAAAAATAAAATAGCCAAAATATAGAAATAATCTAAATATCCACTGATGATGAATGAATAAATTGTGATAAATATACATATGTATATATACATATATATACATGCATTTTATGTATGTATATATACACACACACATATATACAATGGGGTATATTTGAGCATTAAAAAAAAGAATGAAATTTTGCTATTTGCTGCAACATGGATGGACCCCAGGGGCATTATGCTAAGTGATACAAGTTAGAGACAGACAAATATTGTAGTATCTCTCTCATAGGAGTAATCTAAAAAAACAAAACAAAACGAAACAATAAACAAATGAAGAAACAAGCTTATAGATACAGAACAGATTAGTAGTTGCCACAGACAGAAGGTGGGGTGGGGAGTGAAGAAATAATTTTTTTTACATGCAATCTATCTATATTTTTTGATCCAGCGTGTGTGTGTGTCTGTGTGTGTGTGTATGTGTAAAATTTATATCTATATCAACCTATTAAAAAAAGAAATGCTATTTTAAAAAAGAATTAAGAGTCAGAACATTTCATTGTCAACCCTTAATTCAAAACTTCACAATTTACTTTTTTAGAATCACTTTCTACATAAATATATGGATAACCAGCTCTTTAAATATCTATAGTTTAATGGCTTTTGAAATTTGACTTTGGCATTTTTTGTTTGCAAGAAAAGGTTGGTCATGAGCTAATTTTAATGTTTATGCCTAGAATTTCATGTGACTAATTTAAAAGTCATACTCCTTAAGTATTATTAACATTTTTTCTATGGATCTTTTGACATTATAAAGTGAAATATAATCTTTATGATGTTCTAAAATTTCTTTACCCTGGGGATTTTATGTTATACCACAGACAGCTTCACATCTTGAGAGTATGGAATTTCAAACCCAATTCTTAGAAGAAAATTAGCAAATATTGTGAAAGTGATTATAGTATTAGCCAACATGAATAGCATGTAAACTCTCTTAAGTATCATATAAGGCAAAGACTAATAAATTCAAGTCACTAGAAAAAAACCAAAAAGCAATAATCTCTGAATCTTAATAAGAATCCTTATTTTTAAAAAGGTGCATGTAATAGTTAGAAATAAACTTAAGAGGAGAAATATCTCATTACAAAAAGTAAAACAGACAGTTTTGGGGCACCTGAGTTGCTCAAGTGGTTAAGCATCTAACTCTTGATTTCAGCTCAGGACATGATGTCAGGGTCCTAAGACTGAGCCCTAGGTCAGGCTCTGCACTGGGCGTGGAGCCTGCTTAAGGTTCTTTCTCTTCCTATCTCTCTGCCCCTCCTCTCACCCCCCTTTTTTTTTTTAAGATTTTATTTATTTATTTGACAGAGAGAAATCACAAGTAGATGGAGAGGCAGGCAGAGAGAGAGAGAGGGAAGCAGGCTCCCTGCTGAGCAGAGAGCCCGATGCATTGCCCCTTTTTTAAGGGGGAAAAAAAAAGTAGACATTCTTCTGTTTGGCATTCATATAAAATTCAATACAATTTCAAATTGCTAAAAATACGTTATCATATTTATTTGTGTCTTTATGTATAGAGTTAAGGGAAAACACAGAACAGATATGAAAAGATTCTCTCATCTAAATATACAGAGATATTTGTAATTTTCTAGGCACCATAAAATGCATGGCATTCTGGCTGCATCATTGAAATTACAAAGTAATATCTTTTAGATGACATGTTAAATCAAAGTTTTCCAGAGATTAAAGATTACATGGTAAGTGTGGTAAAGAAAAGAGGTTATAAATCCAGGATCCCAAAAGATGTCTTCAAAACTCTTCTCATTCTCTCCCTAAAGCAAAGACCTCAATACAACATTAACTTGCAAAAAGATTTTCTGTTCAAAAAAGATGCCTAGAGATTATTGGACATTTAGTGTGGTAACTGACATCGATAATTTGCAATTTATGGAATGCCACACTTTCATGGTTACATTAAAAACCAATCTTGTTTCTTTTCATAGCATGCTGAATGAACATGGGTTTGTTCTATTCTACAGAATCTGGAAATTTGCAATATGATAGTAAAACACTAAAGAACACTGATTGAAAGAGAATGCTACACAACTGGTTTGAAGTAGCAGACATTTCATATGAATCTTCACAAACAGATCATTATCATTTTTTACTTTATAAAATTCTATTAAAATAAAAATAAATAAATAAGAGAATATGTGGCAAAAATAAAATAAAATAAATAAATAAAAATCAAATAAATATATATTCAATCCAAAAAAATCTCAGCTACATAATATTTTTGAAATACATATATGTAAATTATATACCTCATATTCACTATGACATTTTAGTAAAATATTTATATTATAAAGTTAGAGTAGTTTGGGGTGCCTGGCCGGCTCAGTCAGTGGACAGTGGGACTCTTGATCTCAGAGTTGCAGGTTCAAGTCACATTAGGGGTAGAGAGTACTTGAAAATAAAATCTTGGGGCGCCTGGGTGGCTCCATGGGTTAAAGCCTGTACCTTCAGCTCAGGTCATGATCTCAGGGTCCTGGGATCAAGCTCCGCATCAGGCTCTCTGCTCAGCAGGGAGCCTGCTTCCCCCTTTCTCTCTGCCTGCCTGCCTCTCTGCCTACTTGTGATCTCTCTCTGTCAAATAAATAAATAAAATCTTTTAAAAAATTATTAAAAAATAAAATCTTTAAGAAAAGTGAGAGAAATCTTAAAATATGTGCTATATATTTTGTAAACCTTAAAAATGTGTTATTTTTGGCATTTTTAAAAATAAAACATAAATGTTACATTAGGATCTTAAACACTATAAAAGTAACTATTTGAGATAAATAAATAATACAAAGTAAACGTACTGATTTAGCTTACTGGTTGATTCATACTTGTTAGATAAATTATTGACCAAAAAAATCCTTTGGCAATTGGTCAAGATAAATTCTTATGAAACTAAGAATTAGAATTTTATTTTTACTTCAGAAAAAAAAATTAAGAGTTGCTTTCTAAAATGATTTACAGTACTAGCTACCATTTTCTTTCCTTTTTTTTTTTTTTTAAAGAGATTTATTTATTTGAGGGAGAGCATGAACTGGAGGGGCAGAGGGAGAGAAAGAATCTCAGGCAGGTCTACGGCCATACCACCCTGAACGCGCCCGATCTCGTCTGATCTCGGAAGAATCTCAGGCAGACTCCACACTGAGTGCAGAGCCCAACACAGGGCTCAATCTCACAACCCTGAGATCATGACCTAAGTGGAAACAGAGTCAGCCACTTAATCGAGTGTGCTGCACAGGCACCACTAGCTACTACTAAAAATTGATTTTCCCCTTTTATTTGCTGCTACAAGTTACTATTGAGAATGATACAATTTAATTTCCTAGTAATTATGCAAATTTATAAAAAATAGTGTTTTTACTAATTTATTGTGGTGATAATGAATGTGTATTTTATAACAATGTTATGAGTCTCATATGTTTTAAGAAAAAGAAAAATTTTTAAAACAATATTATCTTTATAAGCTAGGTACATTAAATATATTATTATCTATTTCACTTTCTTAAATCATTCAATCGTAGCAGAGACCACAATTAATTTAGATAAATTAATTTAGATAAATTAATAATAAATTTCATTTCTTTATTTATGTAATATATTTATTAATATAAATTAATTAATTCTCATTTATTTCCTATTGGACATTTAGCTACAATACAATTTTAAAAAATAGGAAAATTCAACATAGTTTTGAAAGCTCCCACTTGCATGAAGTGTAGATGCTAAAGCCAAAATTGAAAGTGACTGGATTTTTCTATCATTCAGAAATGATGACCATTCAGTCACAGTAACCATGAAAAATGCCCACCTTAAAGACTTATTAAACCTATCAGTTCATATTCAAGAACTGTTCATGTCTATGGTTTTATGGGAACCTGGCCTAGTCTTTAGATAGGACAACCAAGTACTTAAGGTATTTTTTTAAGTTAAAAAATACTCTGGGTAGGGGGATGCCTAGATGGCTCAGTTGTTAAGTGTCTGCCTCTGGCTCAGGTCATGATCCCAGGACCTTCGGATCGAGCCCCTCATTGGGCTCCCTGATAGGCAGGAAGCCTGCTTCTCCCTCTTCCCTTCCCCCTGCTTGTGTTCCCTCTCTCGCTGTGTTTCTCTCTGTCAAATAAATAAATCAAATTAAAAAAAAAAAAATACTCTCGGGTCAGAATAAAGTAAGTGATTAATTGTAAGTTAAAACTCTTTCCTAATTCTGAGAACTCGAGGTGGAGAAGAAGGGAAAGTAAGTAAGGGGGTAAGAAAGAAAATAAGAAGGGGGTAAAACTAACACAATTTACTGATTGTAAAAATTAATTTGAAAACACTTTAAATTCAGGATGCAGTGATATCTCTCAAAGATGGGGGTGGGGTGTATAGTCAAGCTAGAGACAAGGCAGTTCTCAATCTAGCAATGTTTGCTGATAAAACTCGTGCATGAATTTTCATATCCGTGTGATTGGTCTTCAAAACGGAATCAGTGCCTGGAGAACAAAAGGTAAAAAATCAGGGTGATGGAGAAATGCACATTTACATGTGTAGCTAACTAGGGTCCTTGGAGAATAGAAAGAAAATCTCTTGAAGATGAGTCTTAATTTATGTGTTTGTAAGTGAAGTTGTGAGGAAAGAGTAAATAGTACTTTTCTAGTTTCTAGAAAGAAGTAAACAGTAAGTGAGTGCCTTATTTGTTTTACAATATCTTCAGCACAAATTAAAGTGTAATAGAGGGTAAGAAAAAAACAACAAAGTTTTCTTAAAGTTTCCAGACCAAACGTCAACATTAAAACAACAATATTAAGTTTATATAAATGGAGGTGCTTTAACCCAGACAGGCTGGCAAATACAACACTTAAGTGAAAAAGGCACCAAAATGCTTCCTCCTCTATTAAAACCCCAAAGAATTTTAATTTAAACTTAATTAGAGTTTTAAGTAAAACGTTATACATTAATTATCCAGTCTCTAAGGACATGCAAAATAATGTTCTTTCACAGGAAGTTGGTTCAGCATTGACTAGCTGCCAACTGTCAGACTAAGGAATTTTTAAAGTGACCTGCATACAGAGGTTCAAAAAGGTAGAGGAATTAAAATTATATATACATATATATGTGTATATATAAAAAATTATTATCACTTTTGTTAAAATTCTCTGTGACACCATACTTTTATAATAAAAGAAAAGCACGTTGCCAACGGGGAATAAAGTATTCCTTTAAATCTTTTTTAAAATGAGAAAATATAATTTTACATAAATTACCACTTTTTTTCTGTTTTAAAAGAAATCAATCAAGAAAATATTCAAGCTTAGCATTTCATGTCCTTAAAATCCTCAAATCTTTTCCAGTTAGTCTTAAATGTCTATTTGCTTACTCAAGTAAACAAATGATGAGTCTGCAAATTAAATACATAACCCATGAATAATGGTATCTCAATAAATTTATAGGCTAAATGTAGAAAATTCTCACATGCAAAATATGTCATTTATATTTATTATCTTCAAATTTTACATGTACCTCATACAAGTAATTGAACTCAAAACACAGGAAATCATCATTCCTAAGGGTTTAATGTTGATTACGAGCCTAGACATTGGCCAGTCTTCAACAAGTAACAAATTTTAATCAAATTCCATTTGCAAAAATTCCAGACCACCATTAGCTGTTTAAATAGAAACTGAAGTACGTTTCCATTGGGAGAATTTTACATTGCCTAAAATTCTTGCTCTTAGGAAAGTAATCGATTGTAATCTACCTCCATTTTGTAATAGTATTTAGCATATTGCCATGTGGATGTAGTTTTGAAACATGAATTTTTACATGTAAATGGAAAACTACCTTCTTTATTATATACTTAAGAATAGCAGAGTGTATTTTGTTTTTAAATATTTTATTACCATTCCTCATCCTTGTTCTGCTTCTCTTCCCATAGCCACCCATTCTAAAATGTCTGATGCATCTGATGCATAACCTTTTGTTTACACACATCCTTATAAGATATGTATTGTGGTTTTGTGATTGTGTGTTTTAAATTTATAAAAATATTTTGCTCTAGAATTCCCTTTACTTCTTACCTCATTTGAACATAATATATTCAGAATCTATAAATTTTTCTGGGTCGCATTTAGATTGAGGTAATCCAGCTTCCAAGAGAGCCCCCAATGATTCATACTTCTTGGTAATATGTCCATGTATGATTGCCTCTTATATTCGGATTGGCCCTGTGTGTGACTAATGGGATATAGTAGATGAGAGGAGGTATGAATTCTGAGGCTAGGTCATAAAAGATAATGTAGCTTCTGCCCAGTTCTTTCTCCCTCAGGATTTAGAGCCCAGACATCATGAGAGAAGGAAATCCCAGCCATAGGGAGAGAGCACATATATACATTCCAGTAAATAGTACCAACCAAGGTCTTAGCCATGAGCCAACATCAAATGTCAAAAATGTGAGTCTGGCTTTAGAAAATTCCAGCCTCTGGTCTTTGAGTAGCACTAGCTGAGACCAAGTGCAATGAGATGTGTTATACTTATTAAATTTCATATTTATGAGTGTCAGTCAGTTTGAGAGCTCTGAGAGGTAAGTTCCAAGGGAAATCAGATAGGCAAGAGATTTGTGTGAAAAATGCCTGTAAAGGATTAAGGAGGAGGGGGCAAAGAAGAAGGGAAGTGTTTTCTGAGGCAAATATGATACCTCTCTGAAATGACAGAAGGAAGAAAGGAGACATAGGTAAGAAGAGCTTCAGACTACACTTTGTGTCTGAAAAAATCTTGTCAAGGTCAATTGGGGGGGTCTCTTAAGCAAAGGTTGCCCATAGAAGAGTACCTGATGTCAGGCAAAAATAACCAGGCTCTAGTATCCTTGCCATGCTTAGTCATTGGCTATGAGGAACCGTGGGAGAGGACGACTTTGGCATAAACACCACAGGACATTCAATGGCATGGCAGCTGGAGGCCATTGGTCAGGTCTGTTCCACACTAAAGGTTCTCTTCATGGCTGCCAGTCTAGTCCATTCAATGCACAGGTCCACTTCTCCATGCAGCCCCCTCCTAATTTCCCTTAGACTTCACCTCCTGAGAGAACCTTCCTTCTGAAAACGTTCTCTTTTATTGGCTTTCATGGTACTACACACCACTGATTTTCTGTGGCCCTCCCCAGTCTCCTTGGATGATTTGTCTTTCCCTTGTAACAAATAAGGGATCTCCCCAGGAACTGGCCATAGGCTTTCTTCATGGAAAATGGAGATCAATAAGATGAACTATTGCCCTCATCAGTGCAGTTGCTTTCAGGATCACAATTGGTATTCATTATGTCCATTCTCCACTATCCATTCTATCTATCTATGTTAGCCTCTGCTGTTCTTGATGGTTGTATATATAGAAACAGAGAGAGATTTATGGAATTGTCTTTCTTGACTATGGAGGCTGAGAAGGGGATTGTGGAGGCTCAGGAAGACTGCAGTCAGCAAGCTGGAGACCCAGGAAAGCCAATATGTAGTTGTATAATTCCAGTCTGAGTCTGAAGGCATGAGAACCAGTAGAGCTAGTGGTGCCAGTCCAAAAGCTATCAGGCTCAAGACCCAAGAAGAACCACTGCTTCAGTGTCACTCCAAAGACTGGAAAAGACCAATACCCCAGTTCAAGCAGTACCCTACTGAAGGTGGGAGAGTCTTCTATTATATTCAAATCTTTAATTGATTGGATGAGTACTGCCAGTAACTCAGTCTACCTATTCAAATGTTAATCTCATTTAGAAACACCCTCCAAGCATGCCCAGAATAATGTTTGGTCAATTATCTGAGCACCATGTACCCCAGTCAAACTGACACAAAAGTCATCACAGTGACAAATCCAGTGGTGCAATGCAAACCTTGTTTTCTGGAGTGGATGAGCTCTCGGTTATATATCATTGTCAGGCCATGGTTGCTGTACATGTCCATTCACAGTTTTAACTGGAAAACGATAATACTTTGAAGTACCAGTGGGGATGACCTGGGCTCCACATGTATTGATTGCTCCATGTTAGGAACACCTCCAAGAGTCATGATTTTCTGTACATGACATTAAGGTTTTTTTTGTTTGGTTGGTTTTTGTTTTGTTTTGTTTTAATCTGGTACCAAGTATATGTGTGTCTTCTTTTCTTGTTTAACATTGAGCATCAAGTTAAATTAATTATTTGGTAGGAACTTCTTTGCTATTTGAAATTAATAACTTTTTGGCATTTCAACTCTTTACCTCAAAAAATCTTTTTGCAAAACTCTAAGGTTTTGCTTTTTTTTTTTTTAAGCTTATTTATTTATTTTAAAAAGAGAACGAGTATGAGCAGGGGGAGGGTCAGAGGAAGAGGGAGAGAGAGAATCTCAGGCAGACTCCCCGCTGAGCTTGGAGCCCAATTTGGGGCCCAATGCAGGGCTTGATCCCACTAGCCTGAGATCATGACCTGAGCTGAAATCAAGAGCCAAGTGAGCCACTAAGGTGACCTAGAAGTTCTAAAGTTTTTTGCTTTGCATCAGCTATTTCCTAAAACTTTGGAAAAGAGTGACAAATTGTGAGACAGTCTTTCACATTTGTTCTTTGTATATTGTGAGCATTTTGCCAAAACTCAATTGATAAGTTTTAAGGACATCTTGACGTTAAAACTATTCCATAAATCTGTTAATAGAGTAGTATCACACAAACTACTACACATACTATTGGAGAGGCAAAAAAAGACCACTTAGGATCTTCCCAATCAATAACTACAGGTACTAAAAACACAACAGGGAAAGAAAAAAAAAAAAGTTCACACAGATAAGATGTTTCTAATCAATAATATAGAGGAATGTCTGGGAACATAATCTGTTATCAAAAGAGGCTTCTTTGCTAGATTTTCCTCCTTCATGTATTCTAGTATGAATAATCACAAAGGAAACACTTCCTATAATCATTAAATGCTTGTTTCACAAAGAAGTTTTCAATGATCCTTTAGGGGCCATGTGGTTTGGGGAATGATAAATTAATAAATTTTTTGCTTAACAGTATATCATAATTTCCACCTAGAAGCAATGATAGCCTATCTTTGAATGCTTCTAGCTACCTGAAATAAACCTACATAATGACATTCATTTCTAAAGATACCCAGTTTCATCAGTATTGAAAATGTGCTTTTGGGGTGCCTGGGTGACTCAGTGAGTTAAAGCCTCTGCCTTTGGCTCAGGTCATTTTGATTCCAGGGTCCTGGAATCGAGCCCCACATCGGGCTTTCTGCTCAGCAGGGAGCCTGCTTCCCTTCCTTTCTCTCTGCGTGCCTCTCTGCCTACTTGTGATCTCTGTCAAATAAATAAATAAAATCTTTAAAAAGAAAGAAAGAAAGAAAGAAAGAAAACGTGCTTTTGCAGAATTAACCACATTATCAATAGTTTCCTGCAATTTATTGATGTAATCAATATCGGAGTATCAGCCACAGCTGCTTCACCTATGACCTTCAAATTATATAGTCATGCATAGTTTTAAAATCTGTTGAAACATCCTAAACCTACTTGAACTAAGGTCTTTTGGTAGATCTCCCTCTCCTCCCTCTCCTTTCTTCTAGTCTCGAAGATGTTTAATGCTTTCTGCTGTTTCAACATGGTTCACTACGGCATTCCACAAAGACTCAATTTTTTAATATACAATGCATGGTTATTTCCCTAGTTTTGTAGTACCAAGAAGACTTTTCATATTTTTTCTTTTTTTTTTTTTTTGTTTTTTTTTTTTTGTTTTACTTTCTCACATGCGGAGAATCATTGCATGTCTGGTAAACAAAAACAAGGGCACTGCCTGCCTTACGTCATTGATGAGTTCTTCCCTCTCAATTCAATTAAGCACTTAAAATTTTTCTTCCAATGAACAGCTTTTCTGGACTTTAGAGTTGCCTAATTTCTTAAAAGATCTTTTCACTTAATAATGTAAAGAAGACAATAGATAATGCACAATACTTTGAAACAAAGATCCTATTAGAAGAGCTAAGATATGACTAAAACAATCCACGCACTCTCATTCAAACTCTTAATGCAATATAATTGTTTTTACTGGTACATTAGACTATATTTTCAATAATGAATGGGGGGGAATTTTCCAAGTATTTACAGTGAGTATGTGGTTAAGAGTTGAGATAAATGATAGGGAGAGATACATGTGTGCTTGCAACATTATATGACTTATTGATGACTCACATGCGAAGAGGACATGTATTTATTTGGACCTCCAAGCAAGTGTGAGTGGGATACAGCTGTCAAGAGGATCTGAATTTCTTGAGTGTGTGTAGAACACTTTCAAACCCAGAAAGAAAATACTATTTGCATTTAAAAATATGAGACTAGTGAGAAAAGCAAAGATTTCAAAAATAAGATGACTAAAGGTGTGTTCTGTCATAAAAGCAAACAGAAGAGAGATTACATGATGAACTACATCAAGAATTTGAGGAAATATTGTCTAATTTTCTATGGAAACTTGAGACAGCCTTTAGTGAACCTAGATTTATGATTGATTTAATATCACTCCATGTAACCTTTACATTTTTGATAAATCTTATAAAATAGTAACAAATTAGAGTATATTTTGTTAGTAAAGAACATTTTCATATAACACATTAGATAATACTGTCAGAAGACCATGAAAGAGGGAGCAAAAAAAAAAATAGTTGTCTTGGATTCTTGTTAATAAGTATCTTTAAGTCACAAATCTATGCTACCTAGTAAGAATGCATCACCACCTTGTGGAAATTCCTTCAAACTACAGACACATGATCCCAAGATCCAGATGGTTTCAATAGACTAGTAGATCAACCGATTTCATTTCCACTTAATTTGACTATTATTTCTGTGTAGCTCACAACTCAATCTTAGTCTCTCAATCCAGCTTCCCTCTTCAATGTTAGACCTATCTTTCATTTTCCCACCTGCAGCCACTTCAAATATAACTTCCCAACCAAATTCCTCTAATAGTTCTATTTAAATTAATGGACACTCATCTAGTGTTCAGTCATCCAACCTAAACATTTTAGGTTTTAGCAAAGTCAACTATAAAAATCTTGCATTAAAATCCACTCCAACTTAAAATCGGTCACCAAATTCTACATTATAATTCCTTAATGTCTTTCCCACTTATCCTCTTCTTTTTATTTCTATTAACAAAATCCAAGCTGATGCCTTCAAAATTGCATCCCTAGCCCATTTTAACAGTCTTATATCCATATCTATGCTTCTAGTGTCTCTTCTTCTTCCATTGTCACTGCTAATACTGCATCTCTTCCCTTGTTAATCAACTTACTTGATTTAAACTGTCTTGGGCATTATGGCCTCTAATAGACTTATCAGTGTGTATGTTCCTTGCCTTCTTTCTTAATACTGTGCTGAATATCTGATGTTCCAACCATACACTCTACTTACTATGTACCAAATATGCTCTACTTCTTTCTTACCTTTGTTCCTAAGCTCAAATTTCCTCTCTTTGGCATGCCCTTACAGCATATATGGATTTTAAAATCCTTATGAATTTTAACATTTGTTTGAACATTTCTGCAATTAAGTATAGTAAACTTAAAGACCTTTTTTCATGAAAAATAGTTCTCAATCTAAAAGGTTTTCCAATCTGGATGTTTAAGGGATATGTAAGTTGTAAAGGATATTCACTTGACAAGCTAAGTAGCTAAATCCATACTAGAGTAATGAGTGGCATTTTAAAAAGTTGACATATGAAGGAAGAGCGTGTGTCCTCATCTATCTTAATTTCGATTCACTTAGTTTGCTATATAGCTTTTGTTCTGTGTAAATACTTAACAACTGTTTAATAGAGTTTAACGAGCATTTTGATCTTTAGCTGATATCCCAAATCTCCTTACTAACTTTGCATTTTAAGCAAATGAGTTTTATGCTTTTTCCAAATGAATCATGCATTTAACTTCAACATTTCAATTGATGATTTCTGTGTACTGGGCAAAACTATGTAGAGTGAGTAGATGAGAGAGAAATTGTCATAGGGTGGAAGGTCTGGGTGATGACTAGGGCTGGGCACATGTTTAGAATGGGATCAGATCACAGTGGCAACAGGGGTTTTCCAGGAGGTTTGGAAGGATTGTAAGGAGGCAAAAGAGATCACCTTTAAGCAGTATGTTCTAGAAACAAATCAGATAAGTCATATTCAAGAGAAGATTAAACAGAGGAGGCAGTCTTTGGTCAATTTTGAAGCAGCACCAGGGAGAGCTCCCTGCATATGTCAGTCTCCACTCAGAAGAGATTGATGATGTATTCTTTGACCACTGGCAGCTAGGAACTTTTCAGATGGACCTGATTCCCAAAGATAGTTTATCTGACAGCATAGATCTCCAGCCTGTTTAGTCACATCTCATTCATCAGTGGAGGAGCCTTCATTATCATAAACTTAAAAATCATTGGGATACTAACCCAGGTTGATTTGAACTTTAGTTAGAAGATTAATTTTGGTGGAAAGATTCTCCTAAAGTCTCAAGTCCTTTGTAGTCAAAGGTTTTGCTTGTTTGCTTGCTTTTCTCTATATTATAATCATCCTGGAGAAATGGGCTGAAAAGAGTCACCTTGCCTCTAAAAGAAGCCCCCGTTCCCAGGACAGCCCATAGCCAGTGACTAGTTGATTCAGTGTTATAAAGGCCAAGCTCTCTTTTTTCAACTCAGAGCAGCTCTGAAGAGCCATTTAATTTTAAGCCCTTCATGGTATCAGCTGAGGCCTCATTGGGACTGTAGCCCAATGAACTTATTTAGCCCAGTCCTGCATCAGTTTCTTCTCCAAGTGTTGACCCTGAGAATATCCACCATGGTAAAGACACTAAACAACAAGATGGAACAATTCATCTAGTTGCCCTCAGTCCAAATCCATCCTTAACCACCACAGAGCTGATACAATGGACATATAAATATAGTAACCATAGTGGCAGAGATGGTAGCTAAGCATGAGCTAACGACCATGGGTTCTCACTCATCAAAGCTGACACAACTATTGCTGTAGCAGAATTCCAACCTGCTAATAACAGAGGCCAACACTCAGCACCTAATATGGCCCTGTCCCTTGAAGAAACAAATCAGTTGTTTGGTGGCAAGACTATTACATTTGATCCCTTCTACCATGGTAAGGGGCACTGATATATTTTGTTGGTCACTGACATGTATTCTAAATGTGAGTGTGACTTTATTGTCTGTAGAGGTTTAACTAAAACCATCATTCAAGGGCTTACAGGATGTTTGATACACTAACACTTCATCATCTATAACTTTGTATCAGACATATGGTTCATCTTCACAACATAGGAGGTATGATAGTGAGCACATGACCGTGAAGTCCACTGGTCCTGTCACATATTACACACACAGTGCTTTGTAGTCTCTTAAACCATGTAATGACCTATCCAAACCAGAGCTAAGGTGCCATCTTGGAGATGTTACCATAGAAAAATGATGGTATTCTCCTCCAGGATACTGTATACCCAAAAATTAATGACTACTATAGAATCCAACAACCCCCATAGATAGAATACATAGGTCTGAGAACCCAATGATAAAATATCAGTACTTAACCATGTGCTTACCATGATTCTCAGTGACCCACTTGGAGAACTTGTACTTCCAAATATGTAACTCTGTCACCAAGGAATACAGAAAGAGTCCCACTGAACTGTAAACTACAGCTGTTGCTTAAATGCTGAAGCCTTGGTTACATTCACATCAATTTGCCCAGCTTTCGACTCTTCCCAACTCTGCTTCCATGCCTTTTCAAAAAATGAGCTTCTTGCATACTAATCTTCCATTTTGAAGTTCGCTTCTGAGGGCACTCCATTGATGACTGCTACTAATAGTAAGTGGACCCAATATTTTTGTGGATGATATAAACATCTTTTAATGACTATACCAGATAACCTTCATAGTCTGTAAAAGAAATTCTGATTGTATTATAAGTATTTAGTTATGTCATCATGTGTTCAACTGATTAAAAAATATAAGCCCTCTGGACTGATTCTCAGTTTTACCCAATAGGAATGCAGATACATCCACTCCAACCTTAACTATTGGGAAAATATCTTAATACTGAAGAGAACTGAAGTTGTAAAGCCTTAATGTCTATATTCCATAATCAAAGATAAAGATTATATCACATATATAATTTAATTTTTAATAAATGTATCCCAGATTTTTTTTAAAGATTTTATTTATTTATTTGACAGAGAGAGATCACAAGTAGGCAGAGAGGCAGGCAGAGAGAAGGAGGAAGCAGGCTCCCTGCTGAGCAGAGAGCCCGATGCGGGACTCGATCCCAGGGCCCTGAGATCATGACCTGAGCTGAAGGCAGCAGCTTAACCCACTGAGCCACCCAGGCGCCCCTAAATGTATCCCAGATTTTAATTTCAAGAAGTTTATTTCTCAAGTAGAGCAAGCTTGCTGTTATCTGTCTGATCAGGAAAAGGAAAGTGTTGGTTAATCATATTCCCCTTAATAGAGATTCCAAATGTACTATGTTTGAATGAGCAATTTTCAAATAATTCAAACATACCAACATACATTTAATATCTAGTTGACTATGAAAATAATCCAATACCTTTCTTTGATGAGTCAAAAGTCATTTTAGGGTCCTATTGCATTACACGTTTATCAATATAGACATTGTAAATTAGACTCAGAGGAATAACTACTAAGAAATCTATTGTTGGACTGCAGAATGATTATTACACTGCCACAACACATTTTGAACTATATATTCTAGGTACAAAGACCATCGGAGACCATTATGTTATCCTTTAACTGGATCCCACAATTGTAAAAATAAATAAATAAATAAAAATAAAGATGATGTGCTTGTTTCGCTTTCAAGTTATAAACTAGTTGGTCAGTATGTACAACTTAAGAATAACTGAGGGAAAAAAGTGGGCAGTACGAGTAAACAAATGAAAAAACATGATAGGTCGGTGTTGAGTATGATGTGTACCTATCCCTTCTGCTCCATGAAAATCATTGTCAATGAAAAGCTCCTTCATTAGCATCTTTGCTCACAAAAGAAGACCAGGTTGTTCTGATATATTTCCTCTGAACAACTACAACTCACTTTATGAATACATCTGACATGCACTCAATATCATTGCAACGCTCACCCTACCTTGTTGTCAAGGAAACAGACATCACCATCACTTAGGAAGTAGTGAAAAGAAATCTGTAAAAGAACAGAAGTGTATTGTATATTGCAGAGTAAGAGTTCCTTTCTCTGAAAGAGAAATTGATAAGTTTCCCATTTTAATGAATTGAACCCAAACCCACTGCAAAGCATAAAATCTGAGCATGAGAGATAAGATGCTATAAACAATGCTCACTGATGGCAGAATAACAACACAGGTGAATTGGCTTTATATTTACAGATAGTATACAGAGTATACTCATTATACCCAACATAAGGTACGCCATGTCCGCATCTGAAAATTATTAAACTGGTTTAATTTAGTGAATTAGCTACTTAAAAAAAAAATAACAACTATAAACCAGTATATAAGCAGTTGACTTAATGCAATTAATTCATTTCAAGTTGTAAATTCATTTGCTTGGGAGATGTGTTTTTGTTAAAGTCAACGTACTGAAATGATTAAGAGCTTACCTTCTAATTTAAATAGCCTTGTAATCAAACTGCAGCTTATTTAAAAAGAAAGAGAAAAGGATGGCACTTTCAGAGGGTGTTAAATGAGAATAATGAAGGGATTATTTAGAGAGGTATGGGAAAGTAGAAGGAAACAATAAGAGATGGCGAAGAACCCCAGGACCAGAAAAAATGAAAGCCATTACTCCCACCAAGAACTCAAGGAATGGTATTCTCAGAATTTGATGAGAGTGGGAAGAACCCCGGTAGAAGCTACAGCTACACAGGGAAGCCGACTCTCCATGCAACAAGACAGGAAGGGAGAAGGAGTGACTGAACAGTAATGAAAAGTAACACCATTTCTCTTTTCTTTCACCACCAAGCTTGCTGAGCTCCCCTCTTAGTTGAAGCCAATCAGAAGCTGGGGAAAAAGAGAGTCTGGATGATGCAGCATGAATAGCTCAGCTTCCCAGAGCAAAGCAGAGTAGAAAACTGATCTAGGGAAGCGAATGGAAAATGATATCCAACATATCCCCTTATTTGTTAATTATCCAAGACATATTACTTAATCTATATATTTGTTTAATCATCTCTAAGATACAGTTAATAATAGTATACTTCTTACATAGTGGAAGTAGTATATGAAAATGGCCAGAATAACATAACAATTGTTTATTGTTTCTCCAAGTCAGTTTTTTTTAAATGAAAAATGCCAAAGTGTTCATGCCATCAGAGGTACAGAAAGTAACTTGAGAAGTTGAACATTTTGAAGATATTCAAAACATAAAACCCTAAAATATATACAACCATGTTAACATTAAACAGAATACTAGTTTGACATTTTTTGCATTCTTCAAAAAAAATACTTTTCCAATTATAAAAGTAATTCGTTATCAGTTGTGAAATGTGTAAACACAGTCTCTAGTTTTAATCTCCCTATAGCAGAGACATCAATTTCTTTCACATTAATATGCTGGTTGGGGGCTGTAGTCTGCAGACAGAAAAAGGGCTCCCCAAAGATGTCCACATCCTAATCCTCAGAATCTGTGAATACGCTACCTCAGTGGCAAAAGGGATTTTCCTGATAGGATTAAGTTAAGGATTTTGAAATGAAGAGATTATCCTGGATTACATGCGTGAGCTTAATGTAACCACAAGGGGCCTTAGAAGAGGAAGGCAAGAGGGTCAGAGTGAGAGAAGGAGCTGAGATGACAGAGCAGAGGTGGAGTGACTGGAGTAAGAAGCTGGGAGTCTAGGAATGCATGTAGACTCTAGAAACTGGAAAAGGCAAGGAGACTAACTTTCCCTAGAGCCTCAAGAAGCAACCCAGCCTTGCAGACACCTTAAATTTCGGAATTTTGACCTCCCGAACTATAATAAATTTATGCTATTTTAAGATACTAAATTTGTGATGATTTATTACAGCAGAAATAAAAATCTAATACAAGGTCTGTGCTAATTGCTTCTCTGTAACTTCCCAGATCCATGTTCTGTCCTTTCCCATCTTGATCTGTGCCACAGAAGGCTTTTAGCTGAGAGCATGAACGGGGAGTACGGGCAGGCAATGGGAAACCTAGAAGAGAAAGGATAGAGTATTTATCCCTATCAGACCCACCATCACTGCTCTTTGGAATATAGGCATCCTCCCTTCGCCAGTTTCCAGAATCCAAGGTGTTTATAGGGATGATAACAACTTCCCACTGTTGTTAGCCCCAAATGCTTTACCGCCCTATTGGTTCTCTTAACATCCCTCCTACCCAAACTTCCCTAAGTAGTCCCTTCATTAATACTCTCGTTAAGCCCTTTGAATGTGCCATTTCTTTGCTGCCAATACACTGTCCGATTCAACGCAAAATATCTTTTCCATAACTATTCATCTAAGATTCAGTGAACTATGGGGTGCCTGAGTGGCTTAGTCCGTTGAGCATCTGACTCTTGATTTCAGCTCAGGTCTGGATCTCTGGGACATGGGGTCCAGCCCCACATGGGGCTCCATGCTCAGCAAGGAGTATGCGTAAGGAGTCTCTCCCTCTCCCCTTGCCCTTCCCCCTGCTTGCACGCATGCTCTCTATATCTCTCTTTCAAATAAATAAATAAATAAATAGATAGATAAGTCTTTTTCTTTTTCTAAAAGGACTCAATTAATTTAGTCTTAAATTGTCCCTGAGGTGCTCTGAATGAATCCCAACCATAAGAAAGTTTGAAAGTACAACAGTCTATCAGTAATTAAAATTTGAATTTGTTCATCTTTTGAATTGAATTATAACATCTGTCCCCACTATAGAGAAACCAAATCCCCACCTATTAAGACACACACACACACATTTATAGTGGTAATTCATATTTACATATAAGAAATAACATTTACAAAAATGTCACAGAAACAGCTTCAAAGAGAAAAAAATGTGTTTTAGCCACTTCTTAAACTAATTGGCAAAGGCAGAAAGAAGAATAGAGATATTTTTCATGAGGTAATACAATTCACTGCAATACTGAAGGTTAATTAGATGTAACAGATCATTACAGGAATAAATAAATGGTGAGTAGAATTTAATTTTAAAAATGTGTGTGCCCTGGGGCACCTGGGTGGCTCAGTGGGTTAAAGCCTCTGCCTTCAGCTCAGGTCATGATCCTAGGGTCCTGGGATCGAGCCCCGCATCAGGCTCTCTGCTCAGGAGGGAGACTGGTTCCTCCTTTCTCTCTGCCTGCCTCTCTGCCTATTTGTGAGCTCTATCAGATAAATAAATAAATAAATAAATAAATAAATAAATAAATCTTTAAAAAAAATGTTTGTGCCCATCAGGAGCACATTTGTTTTTATTTATAGTCTGTTAAACCTATTACCATGGCTGTTTTTAGAAACCGTATCAATGCAATGCCAAATAACTGGACTGATCAAAAATATTTAGATAATATTCAGGAGATATGCTATAATATAGAAAATAAATATCCAATGACAGATATCCAAAATACATTTATCACTTTACATCTGGCTCTCTTATACTGTGTATATGGATGGATCAACTTAATTATGCCCAAGTAAGAGCTGGGCCAAAGTTGCCAACAGATGGAACTTTCTTCTGTATGTACTTAAATCTCAAACATTCACGTTTTATTGAATTTGATAAATTAAATAAAGTAATAAAATGGCATAATTTTTACAACCCTCCACCAGTCTCCTCAAGTTGGTTAAATTACTGTACTTCATGTAAATCTTGAAGGTCTTTCTCCATCTTATAAATAATCAAACCCTACAGATTAATTTTTGCTACAAGCAGATGATGAAAGATTCTGGGAAATAAAACTAAAGTTCCCCAAAAGTGAGCCTAAGATTTTTCACATCAGTTTAAATGGGTTTTGGTTCCCCTTTTGCTATAGATTCTACCTCTTCTCACTGTATCCATGGATGAATGTCACAAAGGACAGAGGACTGGGGATGGCTCAATGGGTACTACTGTCCCTGGACATGCCACCAAGAGTCTTACATATAGAGACATGATAATATCAGTTCTATATTCTCACTGAAACAAAGATCCAAGAATAGTGTTTCACTCTCTAGATAATGTATATTTTAAAAATGCTTCAAATCAAAGCACTGTAAAAATAAAACTAGTTAAATATACACATTAAGATGGTAATTTTAGCACTTCTTTTATCTCTAAAATAGGTTCCTATCTCTAAGACACATTAAGAACAGACAAGATTTATGCTCATGTTGTCTGTGTTAAACACTTGTTTGAACTACACTGAGTTGCCTTCATAAGACTTACTGGTATTTGTTAGTAAAACTTGCATGCTTGAAGTACATGTGTATGTGTAAATACCTGCATTTCCAAGGTCAATTTAACATTTTTACACAGCATTGTAATAAATAATTTGTATTTCTAAGAGAACTAAGATGAAATTCTAGTTTATATATATGATAATTGGCCTGTCTTTGTTATAAGGTATTCGTTGCTGTTTAACTTGATGTATATTGTTATTATATGCATCAAGTCCAAGTAATAATGTGATATTTCATCACACATTACATCATGCATATTATTTATAAAATCTATACACAATATTAATGAGTATGTGCTCACATTAGTATTTATTAGCATATTACATATGAATAATGTATACATATATACACGTATACATTCATAATGTACATAATGTACATGTATATATGCACAAATACATGTATACATATATATGCATATATACATACATATACATATATGGCTTGCCTGGCATATCTAAGAAAAAATAAAGCTATATATTTCTACATGGCTACAAAAAATATAATAATCATCAACAAATTATTAACTAGCAATTAAATCCTTAGTGTACTTCCCATTCTTGAGTCTTTTGTTGTTTAAACAGAAACAGATCTACAATATCCTTCCTAATGCTACTACTATCACTACCACCAATGATAATAACTATAGTAATAATAGTAATGATGATGATAATAATAATGCTATCATTACTGCTATCACTACAGTGTCTATAGAATCAATCTCCTTGGTATTTACAAATTATTTTCACATCAATTATCTTCGTTTTTACACATCAACCTTGTGATGTTGGAATATACTCTTTAATATTAGAGATACAGAGGTATGCAATTGCAGGTGCTAGAATAGGAAGGTTAGAATTATTTGTCCCATACATCTCTTGCAACTAAGACTTGCACCTTACCTTTTCTATGAGTAGACTTTCCATGGATGATATCTGAAGCAGATATCTTCAACATGCATTTTCTGAGTTGGTACTTGAAAACCAACCAAACCTCAGCTGGTGTGGAGCTGCCTCAACCCACCAGAGGCATCAACTGGAGGGCAATGAGTGTACATCAGTGGCCAAATGAGAATAGGGAACAAAACTAGAATGGACAAACCAAGGTTGGGAGAATGTGTGATAATCCAGATCACCTTGTTGGGCACTTGAGCTCATTCAGAACCAGCATAGGCATCCAAAGGACTCTCACAGAGTTCAGGGATTGGCAGGACATCTCCTCAAACATCCTGACAACAGTACCATGAAATGCAGAAGGTGCTAAAAATCACTTGGTTCATCATGGTACCTTCTCAAGAGGCAGCGATGCCATTCCCTTTCTCTTTGATTCAGCAGGTGACCTGGATATGAAGCAACGTTTCAGTTTACAGATTGCAGGAGGCACGTGTATAGAACACCTGGCAAGATCAAGGACCAAGAAACTGAATAACGAATTTGGTGCCCTTTTGGCTGCTAAGCTGATCGATGGTAATTGCTTACTCACCTCAAGCAAGGACTTGATGTAAATGCATGTTCTGTGGCACCTTTCCAGCAGTCATGGAAAGAAGGCTCAGTATTGTGCTTACATTCCACCTTTTTCAGGAACATCAAACGGAAAGATTTGTGGAAGAGTTCATCCTTTGAATACTGAAATTCAATTCAAACACTCAAAGATAACTTTCTCTTTCTGAGTTTTCCCCCAAGAAATTACAGATTATCCTTACTAATTTAGACAAGCAATCCCCATTTCCTTTCAGGTAACTTGTGTAATTACTTTGTAGAGAAGGTTTGTAAGCCTTGAAAGACTAGAATTGTGAGAAATGCACAATATTCCAGCTAGAACTTTAGAATAAATTTGGAAAGGGCCACTTTCTCTGACAGAAAGATGAGAGAACAGAATAGTTGTTCGACCAGTGGGTAGAATCTCACTTTCTCCAACTTTGGGGAGAAGGTCATTATAGACTGGACCTATTTTGGGCCAAGGACATTTTGATGAGTAGATGAGAAGGGCATCTCTGTAAATCCTAGAGGAGAGTTGAACTGTTCTTCATTTTGTCTCAGTTGGAAGTATTTATTTGCCCACCCAAAAAGCTTCCCAAAATATAGCTTATTGAGATTATTAAAAAACATAAATATTTAGAAGGACACAACATACTCAACATATTTTTAGAAAATGTTGTTGATATTAGCAGCAGCAGCTAGTTATTTATTTCATGCAATTTTGAAACAAAGAGAAATCAAGATAAACCCTACAAGTTCTCAGTAATATACTGATTCAAGATGTGATAGTGAATAATGCTTTCTCTCAATGGAGGAGATATAGTTAGATGTTACATATTATGTATTATAAACATGTCTGTAGATAACTTTAGAGTAATGCTTTCTCTTAAAAAGTATATAAATATATATGATATATATTTCATATATATGAATAACATGTATTTCATATATGTATGTATGTGTTGTGTGTGTGCACATCCCACCAACATAGGACACCTCAAACAACATGGAAATATCTTGAAATGAAATCTAGAATTATTAACTACATTATATTCCTACATACATGATTATGTATGTAATGCACTGACTAAAGATCCTCTATCCCTGATTCAATGCAATATATTACCTCATTTGTGTCTTTTTCTCTCATTAGAAAAATTCTCTGGGAGAAAGAATAAAGCAGCCGCTGACATCCAAGAACTTGGTCTGACACTTACAACGGGGCCTCAGTATTGCTAGTTCTTAGGAGCTGGCCTGGCCCTCCCAGCTAAGACTCAGTTTTTTCCTATTTGACTGACCAAAACAATCTCACAGAATATCAACACGAGGCAAGGTTTCTCTGTTACTGTAAAGAAAAAGACCACTTCATAATTTCATTTAAGCACAGCTCACTGCACAAACCACAGAAATATCAAACATCTCCTGGCTAATTTAAGTGACTGCTGCTTCCTTACAGCTTTATTGTCCTTCTAGTCTTCCCTCCTAGAAAAGACTAATTAGGATACCCAATCATCTGTTTTTCCCTACTTCCTGATAGCACCTTATCCAGAGCAAGCAAACCTCCATTTCCTTGACCTCCCTACCAAAATCACCAAACCAAGGTACGAATCCTCTAAATCCCTCCTACCACCATTTTACTAACACACTACACAGTTCCCCTTGGTGTGTAGTCTCTCTTGCTGCAATGAACAATAAACGCAGCCTGTTCAACTACAGGTAAATTCAGACTGATCTATTGGATGGAAGGCATTAACATAGGTGAACATTTTATGATAATATCATGTATTGTGTGAGTCTATTTTTAATAAATATAGATATATATGTAGAGATATATAATAACATATTTATTATATATAAGGGCTTGTATTTTTGACTCTTTTGTTTAAATTTACATGTTTAATTAACATGTTTTTGTATTAATTTTGAAATTACTTTTTAAAACTTATTCTTTTATATATTTTTCTTTACATCTCCAGATATTGTTAACAGTTAGGAATTGTATTTGGTTACAAGCAATAGAGATGTCCCTGTCTATTTGGCCAAAGCAATGAGAGGTTAGTTCTCTGAATGGAAAGGAAGCCCACGGGTTGATAGCTGTGGAAGTAGATTTCTAAGATGGCCTCCGAGCTTCTCACCACCAGCTACACGCCTTTTTTGAGTGTGGAAAAGACCAGGTATATGATGGGATGTCACTCCCATCATTAGCATATCGTATGTGGCAAAAGTGAAAGGACTTTACAGATACAGTAATTAAGGTCTCAAATTGGTTGTTTTTTTAGTTAATCAAAAGGGAGAGTATCCTGGATCACCTGACTTCATCAAGCAAAGGCCGTTAAAAGAGGGAATGGGCTCTTTCTGAAGAGAGAGTTTCTTCCAGTGGCTTTGAAGAAGCTAACAGCCACCTGGTACACTGTGGAGATGGCCACAGAGAGAGGTCCTCAACTACATGCTGAGAGTAGTCCCAGGGCAACAGCTAGCATGAAAATGGGGACCTCAGTCTGTAACAAGTGCAAGGAAATAAATTATGAGAATATCCTGAGTGATTTCAGAAGCACATTCTTTCCCCATTCAAGGCTCTTGATGAAAATGCTGGCTCGCTGCTACCATGACTGAAACCTTGTGAGATCTAGAGTAAAGGACTCGTGCCCAGGCTCGTGATGCAAGGATACTGTGAGGTAATAGACCGGTGTTGTTTCAAGCTGATAGACTTGTGGTAATTAGTTATGCAGCAACAGATAATACAACGGTTTAGAAATCCTATGATGGCTCTTAGAAAATAACCAGAGATCTGGGCAACCCTTCCCTCTACCAGCTCTGCATAGCTTCTTTCTCAAGGTTATCCCCAAATCATAAGATGGCTGTTGGAGCTCTGGCCACAGGTTCTAATCAAGGAGAGAAGAAAATAGGAGCAAGGGAGGTACATGCCAGTTGTCTGTTGCCCTTCTTAGTTTTCCCAGAAGACTGACACATAAACCGCCACTTCTACCTTATTGGCCATGCCTATGTACAAGAGAAGCTAGAAAATAAAGTATTGTATCTGGAAATATCTAATAAGAAAGCAAACAAAAACAATTCTCTTAGCAAGAAAGAAGATGGGCGGAAGGGGCAAGGAGATTTGGTGAGTAAACCGCATTCTCTTCCACAAAGAGAAAAACAAAGGAAAAACACATTTCCTGACATCAGTCTTTCAATGTCCTTTTTTCTGCTTTGAACGTTTGCAGGTAGGAGAGAATTTTCTGAGCAGAATGCCTACAGAAACACAGAAGCATATTAAAAAGCAAGCGTCTGAGCAGAGTACAAAGAAAAGATTTCTTATCAACACTAATGTTCTCCATCTCCTTCCATCTCTTCTGCCTAATCCTTCCCCGTCTTTAACAGTCATTTGTTCACCCACTGGTTTCATGTCCTATTCTGCGGAAAGACCCACAAAAATGAGCCGCTGCCGGATCCTTTCCTCGATCAGGGATTTTTTTTTTTTTTTTTAAGATTTTATTTATTTATTTATTTATTTGACAGACTGAGATCACAAGTAGGCAGAGAGGCAGGCAGAGAGAGAGGAGGAAGCAGGCTCCCTGGTGAGCAGAGAGCTCAATGCAGGGCTCAGTCCTAGGAAGGACCCTGGGATCATGACCTGAGCCAAAGGCAGAGGCTTTAACCCACTGAGCCACCCAGGTGCCCCTCAATCAGGGTTTTAACTCCAAATCCAAAGCATGAAGAGAAATAAACCTTCTATTTAAGCACTAACACATTTAAATCACTTCCCTTTACCCTTCTCCCTGCCTCACAGCCAACACACAGGCTAGTGTGTTGAGGAATGATTACAGACAGAACCAACATGACTACTTGAAGATCAGATAGAAAGGCTACTTCACAGTAACTTAAGTTGACAAGGAGAAAGAATGAGCTAGGGGCATGCTGGAGATCGATCCACAGGGAACAGAAAGAAGGTGGTGGCTGGGAAGCCTCAGGCTGCAGCCCGGTATTGGAGGCAATGCTCAAAGCATATGAAGAGCTCACACATAAATCCGGCAGACTCTAGGACCCACTGGATGAAAGAACAGAGTGTTTGGGAACCAGCCACTGACATCTGAGGAAGTTCAGCCAAAGGCAGCAGGACTCCAGCAGTCTGGCTGGAAGACCATTTGATAGTTCATTGAAGAGCTGCAGAAAGCCAATGGTTGATAGTAATGGTGTAGAAGTATACTCATTCCTTAAAAACTTAAAGAGTTTTGGGGCACCTGGGTGGCTTAATGGGTTAAGCCTCTGCCTTCAGCTCAGATCATGGTCTCAGGGTCCTGGGATTGAGCCCTGCATCAGCGTCTCTGCTCAACGGGGAGTCTGCTTCCTCCTCTCTCTCTGCCTGCTTCTCTTGTGATATCTCTCTCTACTTGTGAGAGAGAGATATCTCTTGTGATATCTTGTGATCTCTCTCTCTCTCTGTTAAATAAATAAATAAAATATTTTTTAAATAAAAAAACAACAAACAAACAAAAAAACCTTAAGAGTTTTGAAGATGGTAGACAGACCTATGCCTAAACAAGTAGAAAATGACATCATTAAAAATTACCCCCAGAGCACTAGAAATTAGAGAATAATTTGACTTTGGGGGAAGCAGGATATTTGAGATGCCTTCTTGAAAATGTATGCTGGGATCCCTAACACTGATACTACCGGAGGACTTCTGTGCTTAAAATTATAGGAATAGGTCACAGAAATCTCAGATTAGTGTTCTGGAGCAACAACTGACAATGGTTGAGGTAAGTTTCTTCTCTCTCTCAAATGCTTCATTTTATCACATACAAGGTTGTACATTTACCCTTTGCCCTATCACCTCCCTCTAAAAAGTACATAACAATGATACTAATCATAGTAACAATTATAATAAAGAAAAAGGTGCGGTGCCTGGTGGCTCAGGTTAAGCAGTTAAGCATCTTCAGCTCAGGTCATGATTTCAGGGTCCTGAGATCAAGCCCCTACTTCCTTACCACCCTGTCAGACTTAGCTCTCATCTCGGAGTCTGCTTGTCCCTCTCCCTCTGTTCCTCTACCTCCTCTCTCTCCATCTCTTTGATAAATAAATAAAATCTTAAAAAAAAAAATGAGTAAGACAATGCAATAATGAGTTTCTTCCTTTCTTGGAGTCTACTTTTATTAGCTTTATTGAAGTATAATTGACATATGATAAATTATACATATTTAAAGTATATGATTTGGGGTACCTGGGTGGCTCAGTCATTATGCGTCTGCCCTTGGCTGAGGTCATGATCCTGGGGTCCTGGGATCAAGCCCCACATTGGACTCCCTGCTCAGCGAAGAGCCTGCTTCTCCCCCTCCCCCTCCTCCTGCTTGTATTCCTTCTCTCACTGTCTCTCTATCTGTCAAATAAATAAATAAAATATTTAATTTAGTAAGTAAATAAATAAAGTGTTTGATTTGATAAACTCTGATACACACACACACACAAACACACACACACATATTTATCTTTATCTGTGAAACTATCACCTCAGTCAAGATAATGAAACTCCAAAAGATACATCACTTCTAAAAGTTTCCTAATGCCTCTTTGCAGTTCCTCCCTTCTGCCTCTCCCTGTCACCAACCCCCATCCCCAAGCCCTGGTGGATCCATCACTCTACATTAATTTGTGTATTTCCTAGAATTTTATATAAATGCAATCACACAGTGTGTGAATTGTTGGTCTTACTTTTCCCACTTAACATATTTGAGTTTCCTCCAAAGGATACCACATATCAATAGGTCATTTCTTTTCAGTGTTAAGTGGTATGTCATTGTAAGTCACTTGTTTTTAGGTCTATCATTTTTGTTTCCTTTTTAACATCTTTCTTCTTTTCTTTCTTATTGTCAGCACAACATGTTTATTATTTAAAAAAAAAAAAACAAACAAAAAACCTTTCACAATTGTACAAAAGGATAAAGTAACAGGGAAAAAAGTCACCAACAGAAAGCCTCGGTATTTAAGTTAAAAAGAAACCACCAAAATGAAACACAAGAACCTGAAGACTAAAAAGCCTTCATGAGTGTCAAGAAGTAAGTCTTTACCAATTGGTTGGTGCACCTTGACGGAACCCAGGGATGTTACTGCACTTGGGGGGCCCTTGCTGAAAGCCCTGTAAACTGCACTGTGTGCGGCTGTCTACGTGCTCTTCCAAAGGCTGTCATGTAACATGTTTTGCTTATACAAAAGGTGTATCAATAAGGAGAGATTGTGAAATAAGGCAAGATGCTACATCTAAGGAACATAAGGGGTATACATTAAAAAAGAAGTCTTGGAGATCCACAGGCTAAGGAAAACCACAAAGTTTATCGTCTGAGCCAAAAGAAGGAAGGTAGTTTGATTTTATCAGTTTGAATTTTATAAAACCACGTACTATCAGCAATTTTTCTACTGTTGAACTGCAACTAATTTCCCTTTTTTTAACATTAAAAATCCTTACATGTTCCCCCATTGACCAGGATATACACTCAGCAGCTGCTTCTTTTAGCCTAGCAAAGATCAACCTGACCTTGGCCCATCGGTTTGTACTTTGAAGAGTGTACTTTATGAAACATGTGAGTAGAGAAGTATTCATGCTTGGCAGAATGTGCTGTCTCTTTTGCTCAGTATTTTACCATGATTAATCCCCATCCATCTCTCTCTGCTGCTGCCGCTACCAATGCGGTCAGTCTCATATTTCTTCTCTATAGCAGACGCCTTTCAAATGTTGTTGGATTCTGGCTGGGTGTGACCTTTTATGGGGCACTGCTGCCTCCTATCAGGCTTTTATGGGCCTGTTGGTTTGTGCACATGTGCAGACATTCTGACCCTCTGACCCTCCAGAATAGATTCTATGAGAACAACTGTATCTGACCTTTTCAACATTTTGGACACCCAAACTCTCTCAAGTGCATGGGTGCGAAGAATGCTCCCTGGTGGTTTTGGCTTACATTCTTCTCACATCAGAAGAAACAGTCTGGGAGAATGTGAAGCCAGGTCAAAAATGCTAACAGAACAGCGATGTCGCTGGCAGCCCTTCAAGCTGCCCGGCATGAATTTGAGCATAAGGCAGTGTTTTCACATCTTTCTGTTTTTATTGTAGTTTCAGTGAGCAGTTCCAAATATACGATTTACACTTTCTGGTATAATCCAGTCTATAGAGAAAGCAATGGCTAACAAAAACTCTAGAAACTTTGAAGCCATTTTAAAAAATTCCTTCTCAGATCTAATCTTTTCTTTTTTCTGAGTCCTGAATCCTATTGCTAAATGAGCCTACTTTATACAAACTTTTTCTTTAAATGTAGGAATCCATTTTATGGTATTTCCAGCACTGTTGATTTGAATGCTCTGTGCTGTTACAGCTTACCAACAGTGAGCTTACTTTCATAAACACTCTAGTATATGTTTAAGGATACAAAACAACTTTTTAAAATTGTCAGTCTACTTCTCAAAAAAAACAAAAAAAGAATGAAAGAAACTTCTTAAATTGGAGTTTTTAAAGTTTTAAATGCCAGATTATTAAAAAAAAAAAAAAACAACTATATAAAACCTGCTTTTTCCCAGTCTTCATCTACTTTCTCAACTTCCCTCTGCTAATAAGGATCTGGGTTTTGTTCTTAATGCACAGTGGTCACTGGGTCACTGAGGCCTGTTCCTTTCCTTTGTTTCTCTTGACACTGACCTCACTCTTCTTTCTCCTCAGTGAGCTTTCTCTTTCTCTCCTCGAAACTGAATACTTTTCTCCTCTTAGTCTAACAGCCATGTTCATCCTCTTTTTTGATGGCTGATAAAGTCAGGTACACCCAATTCTTCCTCTACCACTGTGTTCAAAAAGAGGGATTTCTCATCCGATCACCTTTTCTCCCATTTTGAGATCTGGACTCATGTTTCTTCCTCACTGCTGGCATAATTCAAAAGAATATATTTGCCCTGGCCCAGCACACCAAAGTCACATCAGCACTTCTGCAATGGCTCAAGTACAGGATCACGGAGGGGCACGTCATGTGACACTCAGGACAGCTAAATCAACATCTCAGGATTGGAAGGAATACACCATCAAGACCTAAAAGATATGATTTTTATTTTCCATACACCATACAAGAATCCAAAGCCAGTGTAACTATATACAGTGCATCTCATCACTATCACTGATGGTTTGTGAGGCTCATAAAAAGAAGGGTCTATAACAAATTGTAAGACAAGCCCAAGAAGATGAAATAGCACATTGTACCACATTCTGAAGTGAGATATAAAATAATTTGGGTCTAGATATTTAAGTGAAAATCAGCAGGATGCTAGTTACAGGTAATAATATAATTTCTGATTTAGCATTACAGTTAAAGATGCAGTGATCTTTCTAGGCTATTACATGTATCTAGGGAGTAGGGAAAGGATTCTTAAATTATGGCAAAACATCAATTTAGCTACATTCAAGTGAGACCCTACATCATATAATAATAGTTCAATGTTTTTATAACTAGATTGAGCACTCTGATAGGAGGGTGGATAGTTACATATTTGTTACACGTATGAATCTTAATATTATTATTATATTTTGATAATAAACTTTAGTCATTACCAAGAAGTTTACACTTGCTCTTTCACTTTATATTAATTTCTTGTAAAGTATGATGGGGTGATATTATCTCATTATACAGTCATTTTTAACTTTAATATATTTAATATACAATAATTAACTTTAATATATACATTTAAATAAGAATGAGCACAATATTGTCAAAGCGCCAAAGTTAATTATAGTAATTCCTTAGGCATTATCGATGACTTTTTCAGATTTTATTTCTTGCTGATAGGATGTGATCAAAGATTTCAGAACAGTTAAATGATAAAATACAAATTTTAAGTGCACAGCTTGAAAAAAAATGAGATTGTGCAAAACAGAATGGAATTAATCTGTAGCAACCTAGTTTTGTACCATCATATTTGATGGGATTTCTGTTCTTGAAGTTTGGCTTTTGTTCTCTATAGGAACACCTCTGAATATCGATTTTAAGCCTGCTAATTATTTTTTTGACAGAGGGTGTTATGTGTATAAAAGATAGCATTTCAAACTTTTCTTTATGGCATTAACTTATAACGTAAAAATGATGTTACATTAGCATATAACATATAACTTATACATAAAATATGATGTGCCATACACTTTTGATATCTTTCATATAGATGTGTGTGAGATATATACAATTCATTAACAAAGCCAGTTAAAACAGACCTCTATTACCATTATTATATTTTCACTTACATTTTTTTGTTTTTCCTTTTTTTGGATCTAATTTTGTACAGTGGAGGCACTGCAGATATAAGTCAACAATAGACAACTCAGAAAAGGCGTCAAGGTAATTGTTACGTCTTGGCTGGTGAACTCTTAAATCAACAAAGGAGCCCGTCTCTCTGCTAATCAGCCCAGGCGGGTCCCCCGCCTGACAGTTGAGCTCAGAAGTGAATCTGCGCTGCGGGGTTTCTCTCTTGTTTTCCAATTCAACGTTTGCAACACAAAGTGAATAGAATAAACTTGGGGAGGGGGGTGAATGGCAACTAATACTTTGGGCTGTCTATATTTTGAGGACGATATTAAGAAATAAACTGTTCTTTTAAAATATTGCGTACTAATAACTATAATGCCATTTCCCGACGCCGCCAACAAGGCGAATGCAGAGGGAACGCTGTCCTCACAATTTTCTGGAGTGTAGGTACTCAGAGAAAGTTGAGCCTCTGGAGATGGCATAAAGAGGTGATTTGACAGAGTTTGAAGCCATTAAAATGGTACCTTGATTCTTTCATTTCCACACGTGTATTCATTTTGGGGAAACCCGGCATACTGAAGCACCAGCGGAGAAGGGAGCAACCTAAGACTGAAAGCTTAACCTTCCCAGGGAGTTTCATCTCTGAGGCCACAGCCGGAGGTAGAGCTGTCTTTCTCCACTCTTCACCTTTAGGAGATTGGAAAGTCCCCAGGCAGACAGCCTCCAGGTGGCACACAGGGACTCCTCCTCTTTTAGTGACCGGAGCCTCGGGCGGCAGGATTCATTCACTTTTGTTTTCACGTCCCCACCTGGGCCCACCAAAGCGCGTCGGAGGCCAGCCCGGGCTCTGGTCCCAAATGTGGGTGGCAAGGAAATTCACACTAAGGAACTGAGTGGCCTCTCCAGGGGCTGCGCTCGCCAGCCTAGGGAGGAGACAGGTCGGCGTGACGTTGATTTTCTCCTATAGCCTAGCAGGAGGAGTGAAGACAAGGGGTTTAGATTCGATTCGCTTTTTCCCCTTTTGTCCATGGGAAGATGGAATCGAAAAATGCCCTGGAGCGCAGAACACTGGGTGGGGGGGTGAGGGTCCAGCTAGAAGGTTGGTAAATTGGAAATCCTGGAGGGAGAAGGCCCAGGGGATCCGGAGGGGCGGGGGTTGCGTCTCTTTGTTTCAGGCTTCTCTTATCCCGGGACCCCGGCTAGGCTAAATTTCTAGAGACATATGTGCTTGAACACGGAAGGGTGGTGGTGGGGGGGGGGGTTCTTGGAAATACTAGAAACTTGATCGCAGGACTGAGCCCGCAAAGAACCGTAGGACAGGAGCTTCTGGGCCCTGGCTGGAAGCTACCTGGGATAGGGAAGTTGACCTCCGCGCCGCGCAGCTGCGCGGGTGGGAAGGGTAGGCGTTCTTGACCCTTTCCGGAGCAAGTTATTAACTCGGTTGAGTTGATCAGATGACATTCTTTCTGGAAGGAGTCGTCTCCAGAGCCCCTTTTCTTGGTATTTAGCAGGTAGAGTAGCAGGGCAAATCCGTCTCTCAACCTGAAGTCTCAAAGAATTGAAGAGTTTTCTTAAGAGACAGGATCCGGAGGCGAAGATAATTCTAAACACATACCAGCCCAGAGCTCCATCCTCTCATTCACGTCAGCGGAGTCGAAGAGACGGCAACCTTCAAATTTTTCGCTAAAATCTTATCTCTCGAATTGATCAACCACTTAGTAAGATTTGAAGATTTTTCTCCAGCCCCGAATCCACCTTCTCTTCCACTCAGAATCTCCTTGCAGATGCCACCAATGATTGCCCCTCCCCTTAAAAACAGCCCCTACCGACACATCTCAGCTACACTGAACATCCCTGACACACAGTTCAGCCACCAGTTTAATTAACAGAAAGTAGCTCTAACTCTTGATAACACCTTCGCAACCCACCCGAGGACTCCAGCCCAGGACACCTTACTATGAGGCTGCTTTTTGAGCGCTGAATTCTGAGAGTAAGGGAAGGTTATTTGAGGCATCCTGATAGATTTCCGGGCTTCCAATTCCCTCCCCCGCTTGGCTGGTAATTTTCTGCTGCTCCTCCTTCTCCTCCTCCTCCTCCTCTTGACCTCCTCCAAGGTACCCTCGCCTCCCCTCCTCCACTCGTTCCCAGTAAACCTCCAGCGGGCGGTGGAAATCAATCCTTTGGCGCTAAACTCAAAGCTGCCCTTCGGACAAAATTGTAGTGGGGGAAAGGGTGTCATTTCTTTCAGAAAGAATGTCATTTGATCAACTAGACCGAGTTAACTTGCTCCCGGTTTCCTGAAAGCTCCGGTGAGCCCGTGGGTGTTTTGCTAGATTCAGTGCAGATATGTTAGCTTTCAGCGGAATCGTCCAGGACTTGGGAGATAAAGCTTTTTCTCCTCTCCAGACTCCCAACTACCCTCCACGAGAATTCGATACATTTAATGAAAGCTTTGCCAGATGTAGGTTTCAGGGCGTCCTTGGGCCAGAACCTCCCAGTCGGCACATTGCACTCAACTGGCTCCAACGTGGGCTCCACACACAACTCTGGTCCAGTTAAAAATTACCTGTGCTTAGTCACTTACAGTTCCAAAGACAGTAACAAAAACAAACACCCTCCCCCCCCCCAAAAAAAAAAGGGAAGAAAAAGATTTCACCTGACACTACCAGCTGCTTCTGTGTGATGAGAATACTTCCAGAGGCATAATTTTAAATGAAGGGTGCAAATTTCTGTCCTCAATTGGTCGAACTCCTCCCTGCAATGAACAGCGAACCTCACATGCTCAAGACTGAACTGAGGTTTGCCGCTTCCTCGCTGCCGGCAGCGTGGAATTCTATCTGGGCTGGTAACCGAGCAGCAGACCGCACATGAACGCTACCTCCCCGGCTGCCTCTGCCAGTAAAGAATATCGGGAACACTGGTGACAGAAACAGTTACCTGAACCCAGAAACGCAGGCTAACAAGTTCAGCCTGCAGAAGAAGATTCTTGCTAATTCCCCCAGATTGTTTTAACTGGTTAATAAAGCAAGTGACACTCAACAAAACCACATTCACAGCAGGAGTCCTAGTCAATAAAACGAGAATCACAACTGAAGGTTTGTTGTTGTTGTTGTTAACAACTGCCTTTATTATTATCCTTGCTTGGTATTTTTTTAATGGACAATTAAAGGAAAGAGAGACAATCATTTCAAACCCAATGGTACAGAACGATCTCTTCCCCTTTCCTCTGAAATTAGTCTCTTGATTCATCCTCAGTAAGCCACCACCTAAAACAATTGCAAGAAGGGCAAATTGGCTCTAAACACCCATACTTTCATTCTGGGTGGAATATAAATGGCTAATCATTACCCCCTTTAAACGCACATAATTTTATCTGACCCTTGGATGTGATTTAACATACGGATGGTTATAGAGCCTTATTCTACATGATTAAGACTACACAGAAAAAGCAAAAGTGAGAAGGGGATTGGAATACATATACACTATATTACATGCCGATTTTCTGAAGTGAATATGTTCATTTTGACCTCCAAATTACACTTTTATTTAATATCAGAAAAAATAAACCCTTCATATATATCTATTTTTTTTTTCTTTTCTTCCCCTTCACCCTCCACCCCCCGGAAACTGGAAGACCAGTTGTTATTCTACTACTTCAAACCCAGTTCTAAAGAGAGCTTTACCTCCCTGGGAATAAGTCCCAAACAAACCCACAGTTCAGAGAAAGCTGATCAAAACCCCTTTCCTTCCCAGTTTTGGTTAGTGGGGAAGGAAAAGGCTTTTTCCTTTGCTGCACATAATTTTCCAAAGAATTGACCTAAAATTCACTTATATCTGTCTGAGCTTTTGTGGGGAATAAATACATTCTAAATGTGTAATGCCACTTTTCAATTGCAATTAAAACCTATTTAGATTTCTGAAAAGTAGACTGAGAACATATTCGTTCAAGGCTCTGTATCTGGCATTAAGTTTGATCTGGAATGTTTAAATTTTAAATCAGAGAAAGGAAGTAATGGCACACAAACACATAGGCTTCAGAGCCCACCAGGAATTTTAGGTGTAATAGCTGCATTTTGGAAGGTGTATACAAGTGTACATGCGTAGATGCCACAGCTTCAAGAGTAAGAATTTACTTAATCTCAGCATACCTTTTATATTCAGACACTGTTAAGTATATTAGGGTGGCCTGGAGGTAATGGGGACTATACATAATAGCTACCAATATTCTTCTTCTCTCACCAATAGATGAGCTCACAACAGGGGATTCACAGAACTGCTGCGCTGAAAGATGTATTTTTGACCTAACAGAACATGCAAAGGTCAAAATAAGTCCATTTTTGTCAGGAGAGGGTCCAATTTCCCCTTTGAACACAAGAGGTCGCTCCTGTGATCAAGTACTGGGGGAAAATATTGCTAATCATGTTTTTTTGTATTCTATAAAAACATTACACAATTTTTTTTACTATTTGATGCATTAAATGCACATGTAGCAGGCAGCTAAGGAAAGTGGAGAATAATCTGTGGTCACATTTGAACTTTCAGGAGAAGTGAAAAAAATGTTTGCTCCCCTAACTTTGGTTCTGATGCAAAATGTATTATCAGCAGACACAGACTCCAAAGCACAACCGTCATGGAACAACATACTGGGTTCCTTCAACTTTCCCTCTTTACAGGGAGTATCTTCCGCATGAGTAAAGGTTTTCCTCCAAGCCACATGCCAGCTTTTCTTTTGGAATTGCTACCATCAGCAGCAATAATTCTTTGGAATAGGTTATTAGTTTAGGAAGTTTAAATACCACACTGGGTGACTGGTTTGAAGCAGAATGGAGAGTGAGGGCGCTTTGTGGATCTCAAATATGTCATCAGGCTTCTGGCAGCTTCTGTTGTTTAATTCCACATTATAAAGGTGGCATAATGGAATCTGATTGGTTAAGATCCTCTATTTACTTTCTGGCATTATAGTAGTATCTTTTTCTTTCTTTTCTTTTCTTTTCTTTTTTTTTTTTTTTTTTTGTAACTAGAGTCAACTTGATTATCTGTAAGGGAAACATGCCCTTATACCAGAAAGATTTGCTTTTGCTTTTTGATTACCAGCATCAGCTTTGGAACAGCAGCATGACAAAAGGTCCTCACATATAATACTGGAGACTAGAAACTTTAAACGAAACAAATTTTTAAGCAAAAAATTGGAGAAATTTATCAACCTATATATATTCCAATTTTCAGTTTCACACACAGAGATACACTTATAATAAAAATAGAAGGCAGGAAATCCAGCTAAGACTCTTCCTTGAGAGAAAAAAAAAAACAGATAACGTGTTCTTGGTAAAGCCCTGCTAGATCAGGAGGAAACTCAATCATCTTAGCTTTTTTTTTTTTTTTTTTTTTTTTTTTTTGCGCTCTGGAAAAGCATATCCTCGCAAACTCAGCCACTGCGGCTAGCTGAGAGCTCACCGGTCTTATCAAGGGTTAGATCTAGCGAAAAGTACAAAGAAAGGAGTTTCCTAACACAACTGGGATTTCTCGAGGCAGCAAGACACCGAAATTAAATCTTCTGCTGCTTGGGTTTGTGGACCTTTTAAGAGAAAACTGGCAGGCACTTTAGATAAAGATTAGCTATTTAGTAGAAGCTTTGGGAGGGAGACGTGTGGGTGTTCTTCGTGGCCTTTCCTGTATCTGTTTTTGGGAGACTGTAAAAGGTGTCAGCAACATGTCAGAAATTATTGAAAAAGGTTAACCACGAGTTGGAGTCAAGGTTCTTCTCTCTCCAGGTTGTTTCCCGAGAGAAATGATCAGATAAACCACCCCGGTGAAGTGAAACAGGTATGTCACTGCCTTTCAGTATTAGATCCCTGCCTAAGTATTCCCTTAGACTAACACATTTTTTTTTTTTTTTAAATCTCTAGAGACGTGGAGAGCTGTCCTTTTAATTGCCGAAACACAGCCAGCAATTGCACACGTTTGCTGAAAAACAAAGGACAGGAGACCAGCGTACAGAGGAACGGGACAGGATATACATAATCGCTTCACAAACTTTCCACTACCGCAAGAGATTTCAATCTTTGGCTTTGGGTTAGTGCGCTTCTAAATTCTAGGGCTGAACCGCAAAAGCAGACCTCAGGGACTGTTTAGGAGAGAGTGGTCCGCGGAGCCCACCTGGTTTTACCTGCGTGTTCCCAACCTGATTCTCCGCTAAGGCAAGAAGCGCTCTTTTCCTCCCACCCGACCCTTTTTGGAAAGGTGGTGGTAACGGGACAGTGGGGGTAGCAGTAGAGAACCATTCCTGCGGGTTTATTCATCCCAATCCCGCTTCTTCTTCCCCTAGGCAGCTCCCGGCGCGCCAGGCGCGGCCAGTTCGGGAACTCCCCCTCCCCGGCAGCCAAGCCCGGCCAGGCCGGGAGCTGAGCGCTAAAGCGCGAGACCAAACCGAGCCAAAAGGCCTGTCCTAAGTCGCCCCTTTTCCAAGAACCCTAGAAGGACCTCGTCATCAGGAAGACCTACCCACCAGCCACTCGCCACCGGCGGCAGAAAAGTGCCCCGCGCGCAGCACAGCCAGCCGGATTGCGGGGACCCCAGGAGCGCAGGGCGGAGGAGCAGCGCGACGGGAGGCGAGGGCGCAGACGGCACGGCCGGCCAGGAGCAAGGGAGGGGGCAGGAGGAGGAGAAGGGGAAGAAGAGGAAGGCCAAAAGCCAGAGCGGCCGGGCAGCCCGAGCTCCGGGGGAGAGCGGCCTCAGCCCGGAGCAAGTTGCCTCGGGAGCCCTAATCCTCTCCCGCGGGCTCGCCGAGCGGTCAGTGGCGCACGGCGGCGGCGAGGCTGAAATATGATAATCAGAACAGCTGCGCCGCGCGCCCCGCAGCCAATGGGCGCGGCGCTCGCCTGACGTCCCCGCGCGCTGCGTCAGACCAATGGCGATGGAGCTGAGTTGGAGCTGAGAAGTTTGAGTAAGAGATAAGGAAGAGAGGTGCCCGAGCCGCGCCGAGTCCGCCGCCGCCGCAGCGCCTCCGCTCCGCCAGCTCCGCCGGCTTAACTTGGACTCCCAGATCCGCGAGGGCGCGGCGCAGCCGGGCAGCGGCTCCCTCAGCCTTGGCAACCCCAGGGGCCACTATTCCCCACTTAGCCACAGCTCCAGCATCCTCTCTGTGGGCTGTTCACCAACTGTACAACCACCATTTCACTGTGGACATTACTCCCTCTTACAGATATGGGAGACATGGGAGATCCACCAAAAAGTAAGAGGCTCTTTTACCTTGTGGGGCTCGGTGTGCTGTTCTTGTGCGGGGGTCTCTCTCAGGCACGGGCTCTTTAGAGTTGGAGTCCTTGCCTGGAGAGAGAGGAAAGGTGGCTTTTTCTTGGGGCCGCCACGCCTGCATGCTTGCTGTCGGTTCTGATCTTCGGGAAACTGGTCGTACCTGGTGTTTTGAGTTCGCCTGTGTGCCCTCCAAAACCATAGCCCTCTGGGGCTAAGACGGGATTTCCTCCTCGGGAATCTGGAGCTCTCCGAGAGGGTTATTCTGTTGCAAAGGTCCGCCTGTACATACAATACCCGGAGATGTGAATTAGCATTAGACTTGCAAAAGAGAGCGAGTGACAACTGTATTGATGTCTGCTCTTACTAACAATATCCAGTCCTCTGTGCTATTTAAGAGCCTGCTTCATGGAAAATATAAGCGTTTGCTTAACGCTTCTAGTCAAAACCTTTTCTTTGACTTGACTTATCCCTAATCTTCCCCCAATGATTACGGCAAAGAGGGAGGTGGGAGGAAAAAGAAATACAAAATGAACGGGTTTGATTGCGTGCTAGGCTCACAAATGCAGACTATTCAAAAATGCGTTTTACATATATTCCACCTCCTTTTTAAAATGAGTCAAGGTTTTGATGGCACACTTCAATTACCATCCCAAAGTGCAATACTCTTAAAAAAAAAAGAAGAAGAAGAAAAAGAAGAAAAAGAAAGAAAGAAAGAAAAAGAAAGGGGGGGGGGAACTCCCAGAGTACGCCCTATAAGAGAACGACACTAAAAGTGTGTTTATCTCTGTAGGAAGTAAACGGTTAGTCAATCATGTATTTATTTTCATTTCAGAAAAACGTCTGATTTCCCTATGTGTTGGTTGCGGCAATCAAATTCACGATCAGTATATTCTGAGGGTTTCTCCGGATTTGGAATGGCATGCGGCATGTTTGAAATGTGCGGAGTGTAATCAGTATTTGGACGAGAGCTGTACGTGCTTTGTTAGAGATGGGAAAACCTACTGTAAAAGAGATTATATCAGGTACGCCATTTACATTGCTTCCTTAATTTTGTGAGATTTCCATGTCTCTCTCTACTCTTTTCTTAATATTAGATGGGACTTTGTCTTTTTGCGAAGTATGCCTTAGTGGGGGTCTAGTGTGCAAAAGTTACCCTTTAAGTATGTTACATAAATTATTCTGTTTATCTCACTTTTTAGGGGGCATCCCCTCACAACCTCAGTAGTGGTTTTCGTAAATTGTGTGGTGTTGAAGCTTGTTTAATTGCTCTTGAAATTTGTGATGCTGAAATTATTTTCTTATTTCATCCTTCCTCTTCCAAAACAAGCAGAAATGAAAAGATGGATAACTTGGGCTTTCTAAACTTTCTTTTTTAAAGGTTGATTTTATTGTATTGTACAGTGTTTTTCTCTATTCATTTTTTTTATAGTTCAGTGTTTTATTAGTAATTTTACAAATTTTGTGGAGATGTCAGTGCAGTAGGCAAAATAAAAGTTTGACCTAAGGATGTTTAGAAGTGCACTTTGAAAGTGCAAATAGAAATATTGCCCCATGTATTTTTAGGGTAAGAGTCCTTTCTTGGAAAATTTCAAAACCAACCCAATATTCCCTGCAAAAAGACTGGAAATTTAATCTTTTTAAATATTAACCCTTTGGTGACATCTGACTATCTTTTCTTTCTTATCTTATCTGAGCTGATGAATTAGACAGAGCAGATCAAATTGCCCATCATCTGTCTACGAACAATTGGTATATTTAGATAATTGAACAGCTTCCTTTCTCACATTAAAATCTGGTAACTGATAAAATGAGCGAATTGCCCATACTGACAAGGCTAAAACCACATAGGGGACTTTCTGAGGTTTTTTTTTTTTTTTTTTTCTTTCAGCTTATTTTGTGTCTAAACTTCATGCTTCACAAATCTCAAGTTTTCTCTGACCTGTGTATATACATGTGTCAGAAATTTCATTTTTTCTGCCTTAGGAAGCCAGTAGAATTCCTAAAGAAAATTTTATTGTTTTAATAAAAAACAGAAGAGATAACACCTTCACTATTATATTAAATAGTGTCAAAATATTATGTATTTTTAACATTTCTTTAGTGGCTATTAACAAGTAATTAGCTTTTGTAAGTCATACGTTTTCTGGAGCTGCGAAGTGTAGTCAAGAGTTAAGAATGTGGTCACAATTTTTACCTATTCAGTCCGGCACTTTTTCTTACGGTGAAATCATGAAATAGAGAGTATAATCTTGATAGGTAAAACTGAACAGTGTGTGTAAGGGTTTATTAATACTCCGTGGGGTGGGGGTGGGAAGGAGAGGAGAGTGGGAGGAAAGAGGGCATGTGGGGAACTGGAGGAAGGGGGAGGGATTTTCCAAATTGTTTGGTCACAGGCAAGGTAAAGTCCTCCTATGAAATGGAAGATCTCACAAAAAGTAGGCGGAGGGAGGAAAAACTTTTGAATCTACCTTCTAACCTCCGACAAATGAGCCGTTTTCATTGTTTACTTGGTGAGTGTGTGGACTCCGTATTCTGGAGAGGGACAGCTCACTTTGCACCTCTAGGACTATCTTTACTCCTGAGGAGATAGCGTTTTCCTCAATTGCATACGGACCTTCATGTAGCCAATTTCATGTACACATTTGTAGAAGGAGCCAATCGCTTTCACCTTTTACCCTTCTCTCTCTCTCTCTCTCTCTCAGTTTTGTGCTTATGTGTGTGTGTACGTGTGTGTGTTTGTGTGTCCCCCTTTGAACTCCTATAGTTGTAAAAGCAGAACAGAGACTGTATTTAGGTCTGAACGCCCTGCTTTCCTTGGGGGAGTGAGGTGCCCTCCTCCCATTTTTGTGTGGATCTTTTCCTCTGGTCCATTCTCTGTTTGTAGGAAAGCTCCCACTTCTGTTATTACTGATACATGGAGAGGTGGTCAGGGCAGTGCCACCTAGGTGGAACCTACAAGGATTGTCCCTTGGTAAGGAAAGGTCAGGAGTGAGGAGGTCCTTAGAAGTGGGTCTTTTCATTCTTCTGGCTGGTCATGGTTCTCAAGCACACTGAAATAGAGGTAGATGCTTGAACAGCTTGAAAAAAATTGAGGGAGCAGGGGCAGATTTTAAAGATGATAAAGGAAGAATGGAGAGGAAACTTTCTGTTAACACTGTTGCCCCAGAAAAAATCTGTAGTTGGGGGAAAGCTGCAACATGCTTATTGTGCAGAAGGGGATCTGGAAACCCTCGGAGGTTTCATTTTGTTACTCTGCTTGCGCATCTGTGTATATTTATAAATGAGTGAAGGGACAGTCTTCTCCCCTCACCTTTCTTTCTCTTGGAAGGACTTTTTTGGAGCAGTTTTAGAGACATTTCTTGCAGCAGAAATTGGGGGATAAGAAAGCAAAAGTGTAGGGCCAATGACTACCAGAGTCCCCCCCTCACTCCTTTCTGCCAAGATCTGCAAGGGTAACCCCGGGATTGGGCTAGAACAGAGGTCCAGGTTTCCAGCACATCAAAGATTTTTACTTTGGGGGTGTTCTGAAGTAAGAGCTACAGTCGGTGACACAGAGGTTCATAGGAAAAAAAACCCCAAAAACAAAAAACAAAAATAGGAGAGGGTAAAAGAAAGGGAGGAGAAGAGAGAGAAACTTAATGATTCCTTTCCTCCCATTCCCAGCCGGTCGGCTAACGCTGACTTCAATGTCCCCGGGCAGCGTGGCCCTGGGTACTCAGCAATCTTGGGCCGGGGCAGCGCCGGCTTGAAGTGACCCCCTCTGACCCGACCCCCTCTCTGTGTTTTCCCCCCGGTTCCTGCCCGGCGGCGCGCAGGTTGTACGGAATCAAATGCGCCAAGTGCAGCATCGGCTTCAGCAAGAACGACTTCGTGATGCGCGCCCGCTCCAAGGTGTACCACATCGAGTGTTTCCGCTGCGTGGCCTGCAGCCGCCAGCTCATCCCCGGGGACGAGTTCGCGCTTCGGGAGGACGGGCTCTTCTGCCGCGCGGACCACGACGTGGTGGAGAGGGCCAGCCTGGGGGCCGGAGACCCACTCAGCCCTCTGCACCCGGCGCGGCCGCTGCAAATGGCAGGTACTCCTTGCCTGGAGGGAGGCCAGCCCGGGGGAGGCTGGTGCTGGGGTAGGCCAGGGCGCACCCAGTGTGCGTGTCACCTCGGCCACCTCGGTAGCCAAAGGGCAGTCGCTGGGGCCCGCGGCCAGCAGTTAAAAGATGGGAGCAGTTTACGCCATACTTTGCTCTTTTGTGCACGATTCCGTGCACTCCCAGTCTCCCCAGATCTCCTTCCCCGGCACATCTGCTCACCTGCATGTATAAATATGGGTACACATGAACGTACATCACTTGTGCATACACGTTTACACACATCCAAACACAACTTCCAGCTCACCTTGGCCTCCAAACTGGGACTTACTGAAAATGGGCTTCAGCTCCCGGCCAGGTATTCTTCCTGCCGCTGCCTAATTAAAGGGGTGGAGCTCTGGGCCCCCAGAGCTTCCTCCTTTAACCCGGTGAAGGAAGCTTAGGTGGTCCTAAGTCATTTAGCCTTTGAAATCCTCTTTCCTTGCAACTGCCCCACACTCTAAAACATTTTTAAAGTTTATTTTTATCCTTTTGTGAAAGAATGGATGTGAACAGATACAGTCTTAATAACTGCCGGCCATTGCACAGAGCTGTAATTTAAAACTGTCAACAAGCTAATCTGCAGTAATTGCCTTTTAAAGGGAGCCTGCCTCTTTAAACCGTTCGTTCTATGTGATTTGGTGAGAATTTCATCTTCAGGCCTGTCGCTGTAACACTAAATGGACCTAGTAGGTTTTGACCTGACCCTAGGGGTCCTGGAAGGTGCAGGATTTGTACCATACGTTTCAGAGAGCCCTTTCCCCAAGAAGGAGAGTAGAAACAGGACAAGGCTGGCCAGGAAGAGGAGCTGCATGAGAAGGCAGACAATGTCTTCAAACCTTACTTCCCCTCAGGACTAGATCTACTCCTCAGGAATAGAGCTACCTGGTGCATTTTTGAAGTATTAATTTTTACTAAACACTGGTGGTGAGGAAACAGATCTGTCCACTCTACTTTTTCAGAGGCTGTAAGACTTCTGTTCTGGAGGATATATGGCTAGCTTGCACAGGGGCAAAGCCAAAGTGGCAATTTCTGTTCTGTGCAACCTGTGCTCTGCTTGTGGGGAAACACAGAAGAGGTGGAAATATTGGGAGGAAGTCAGGAGACAGAACACTTCCCAGCTATTATTTATCTAGAGACTAGGCAGCTCAACAGTTTTCAGTTGTTTTTTGTTTTTTTTTTTTTTTTTGCATGGGGTCAGCCCATCTCAGGAACAGCCAGGTAGATTTAGTAGTAAGAAAAATCAAGGACTGGGATTATGGCCAAATACTGAATTTCTTTAGCCCCTTGACACGATTGCCCTCTCTGGACTGAAGTTCAAGGCTTTCTGGCATAATTCTCTTTGACCTTTGCATTAAAGACCTCCTGGCTGGTATAGTGTCTCTGGCTGACATTGGGGTGTTCTCCATTTCCCTTTGTACTATCTGTGCCTGTTGTCCAAGAGTCTGGAGGTGGTGGGTACTCGTGTAACCTAGGCACAGTCTGGGTATGAGGACAGGCAAGGATGGAGGAGAAACGATGCTGAATGATGCTGCCCCTGAGACCTGAGACCTGAGCCCCTTTGCTAAGGCTTTGTTGATAAGAGCAGGGTTGGAGGCAGTGTTCTGGGCCTGAATTACTCAGCATTGGCCTCTCAGATTAGAGAGCCACGTATTATTCTCCCGTTTGCTTCCCTGGTCCCTACCTCTGCCATGAGACTGCAAAACACTGGCCATTGACCGGGAGCAGCACGGGAAGGCGAGAGATGCCCAGCCCCACACTCACCGCACCCCTTGCCTTGCAGCTGAGCCCATCTCCGCCCGGCAGCCAGCCCTGCGGCCCCACGTCCACAAACAGCCGGAGAAGACCACCCGCGTTAGGACTGTGCTGAACGAGAAGCAGCTCCACACCTTGCGGACCTGCTATGCCGCCAACCCCCGGCCAGACGCACTCATGAAGGAGCAACTGGTGGAGATGACGGGCCTCAGCCCCCGTGTGATCCGGGTCTGGTTTCAAAACAAGCGGTGCAAGGACAAGAAGCGGAGCATCATGATGAAGCAGCTCCAGCAGCAGCAGCCCAATGACAAAACTGTGAGTGGCCCTTGGGGGTGTGGGACCTGGGCAGGGAGCAGGGCTATGCTTAAGGTGCAAGGGGCTGCCCAGGTTGGCCTGCGCGTGGGTTCCATCCTGCTTCAGGGCCAAAGCCGGCAGCCCCTTACTGTCTCTACCCATGCCCAAGGGAGAAGAAGCTGGCAAGGGCCCTTGCTGAGTCCTGAACCTCCACCCCCAGCCCACGTGGGTGGGCTTATGCCCTTCAGTCCTTGCTCCCACCCCACCCCGGGACCAGAATAAGTTCTGGTCCTGTTTTGCCAACATTCAGGTTGTCAGTTCCTCAAGCATCAGGGTGAGAGACTCCTCCTTGGCTCCCCATCTAATTCAGGGGTCGGTGGGTGGGTCACCCTGGCCATTGACCTCCCGGGTGTGTCCCTTGACTCTGGGCAAGGCCTGCCTCAGCACCTTCAGACAAGTGAGGTGCACCAAGGTGACCCATGACGACTCTGCTCTTGGTAAAGCCCAGGGCTCCATAGATCCATGGCAACACCCACTCCACAGGATTTCTGGTTGTGTTAAACTAAAGAGGTTCTTTTTTTTTTTTTCTTTTTACCTCTTTAGCCCTATTTTTAAATGCCATAAAACCCCCGCTGTCATTCAACTTGGCAGGCCAGCCAAGCCTGGGCCGGGGCACTTTTCAAGTTGGTGAGTGTGTAATAGCACACAATAGAGGCCAGACCCAAATGCTTGGGGGTGGGGGTTGGCTCTGTGAAGAGAAGTGCCTGGAGAAAGTGTAACTGAAACTGCCCAGAAAACCCACCGTGTTTAGAGGCTGCAGCTTTCCACCGCTGTAATGCCATAGTCTGTGAAGGCAGATGGGAGGAGCTGGGATGAGCTAGCTGTGATTGTAAACGGAAAGGAGAAAGTCACAATAGAATTTAGTTTAGTAGGGTCCGAGGAGATCGACTAGTCCCACCCACGGAAGCAGAAAAACCATATAATAAAACAAAACGAACTCCGGCTAATATCCATACATGCAGCAGATTAACTGAGTCAATAATGGCCACTATATAGATAAGATAATGCCAGGGCCTATTTGCTTAGCCTGTGCAGACAATCTAGGGCAGGAGTTCGATCATTAACATGTTGGGATTGGGGGGGCCTATTCACAGAATATCCAGGGGATGACAGGAACTCCCATGGTGGCTGCCAGTCCAGAGAGACACGATGGTGGCTTACAGGCAAACCCAGTGGAAGTGCAAAGTTACCAGCCGCCTTGGAAAGTACTGAGTGACTTCGCCTTGCAGAGTGACATAGATCAGCCTGCTTTTCAGCAACTGGTAAGTGTCAGCTCTCAGACTGAGGAGGGCTGAATCTCTAGCAAAAAGAAGATTCTGGCTTAACTGTCACACCATGAAAGATTCAAGGAGGAGAGGGTGCCTCCCTGGCTCCAGGGTTGGAGAGAGATGAAGGAGGTTTGGTGTAGATGAGGCAAGTGCTGAAGGGAAACGGACTTCTTGTGAGTCTTTTCTGTGAGTTCATAATTTGACCATTTGGTCTGCTTTGAGGGATAACCTCCAAGGTATCTAAGTACCTAAACATGCATGGAAGGGTGGAGGGGGTTGCAGAATCATACATCTTAGACTTTTAGAGCTTGAAAGGACTTTAGAGATCACCTTGTCATTTTGATCAGCAATGAGTGAATTTATTCCCTCTCAGCTCCTAGAGAATGGTGTATTTAAAGACCAAAATCAAGCTGTTCGTATTAATAACCGATGTTGTAAGACATAATCAGTGTTCTTATCAATGGGGAGCAGGCACCTGTCTGAGTGCAATTTTCACATGTATCAATAGAGACTTCAGTTATTTAAAGACATGATGGATACCTTTCATTATTATTATCCTTTTCTGGGACCAACTTCATCTACAACGTAGGCCTGCTTTAACATTTAAAGTGTTTGAGTTCAGATGTTATATGCAGTCACATACTGTGGTCCATGTCTGGCCAAAGGAACATGAGTTCTACCAATTGGAGAGCGCATGAAAACCGGTTTTAGCATTAATATATTTTGCAGACCCAGAGAAGAGAAAATTAACTCACCTTATGCCTGCAAAAGGCTTAAAGGTCAAGATAAATAAGATTATTAAATACCAGGTACTTTGTGATATGGCATATATACACATATTTTTTTTTCTTAAGTGGTCAAAAGTCCTCTGAAATCTTGTTCTATAAAACTATAAGATCTATTCTAAAAACGTGTTCCTTTCTTCTAAAATAAAACTTTAGTCAAGGTTAACTTTTTACCCTCACATTTACCCGGACAACATTTTATTTCTCTGTGGCAACAGTTAAATAACAGGCCAGAGGCAGTGGTTACAAGGACTTGGCCTGGGGTTTACATTTGTAAGTAGACCAGTCTAGAGGCTGGGCAAATTTGAGAAGTCCCTTGACCTCACCATGGGAAAATTTAACAGGATAAAAAGGAAGGTAGACTCTGGAAATAGGAAAAAGAACTTATTTTAAAGTGAGGTTAATCTTATGAGTTATTTGAGCAAAACCTGGATCATAGAAGGCAAGTAAGAGGAGGGCTCAGGGCAGCCAAGTGTCTGTACCTTCTAAAACTTTAGTGTTAGATGAGAGCAGTGGGAGGGAAGCCAAGGCAGGAGGGGGGTGTGGGGGCAGAGTGGAGAAGGAGGTTTCCAACAGCAACACAATACTTTCGGTTTAAAAGAAGGAGCCAGATATTTATAATGCGATGACGTTATAATATATGGGTCTCCTCTCGGAAGGAAGAGCCTGATTTAAAGAGAGAGAGAAAGAGAAAGACAGAGGAAGGCCAAAAGACAGCAGAACCAACAAACAACAAGGAAGAAAGCCCACGCTGTGAACCCTCTGAGGAGTTAATCATTGTTCTGTGGAGCCTTCTCTGAATCTCCTGTCACACGATCTGAGCGTGTGTTATGGATTTTCCAACTAGAGAAGAGAGGCTTTGATGCCTAGAGACTGAGAACTGGCCTGCTCCCAGGGCAGCATGTAGCCAGCAGGATAATTTTATTTCGAGCATGCATGGTAGAGTTGCGATGCCATTTTACAGTGGGAAACACATTTGTTCTTAAATAATTTAATGCAACACAATGTTGGGAATTCAGTTTCAGATAAAACAGAGATCTCTTGAAAGATGGGAAAGCGAGAGGATTTCTTCTCAAGTTCTTTTCTTCAGTCACATGTAGATATCTTTATCTGTATATCCATCTACACATGCAAATCCTCGCACGTATGGATACTCATATGGCGTGTTTATAATCCTTTAAAGAATACGATCGCAGCCTCCTTTATTCATTTCTCCACCTTCTACACAGGTGAATTTTTCAGAAGGAGGACCGGGCTCTAACTCCACTGGCAGTGAAGTGGCGTCGATGTCCTCTCAGCTCCCAGATACACCTAACAGCATGGTAGCCAGTCCAATTGAGGCATGAGGAACATTCATTCCGATGTATTTTTTTCTCCCCCCGTCCCCGTTGGAGAAAGTGGGAAAGTATAATGTTGAACTCCGAAACAAAAGTATTTAATGACCCAGTCAATGAAAACTGAATCGAGAAATGAATGCTCCATGAAATGCACGAAGTCTGTTTTAATGACAAGGTGATATGGTAGCAACACTGTGAAGACAATCATGGGATTTTACTAGAATTAAACAACAAACAAAACCCAAACCCATCATACGCTATCCAATGACCTTAGGAGTACTGAAAAAAAAAAAAAAAAAAAAAGACGTTTTTAAAACGTAGAGGATTTATATTCAAGGATCTCAAAAAAAAGCATTTTCATTTCACTGCACATCTAGAGAAAAGCAGAAATAGAGATTTTCTAGTCCATCCTATTCTGAATGGTGCTGTTTCTATATTGGTCATTGCCTTGCCAAACAGGAGCTCCAGCAAATGGGCAGGAAGAGAAACTGGCCTCCTTGGCTGAAAGAGTCCTTTCAGGAAGGTGGAGCTGCGTTGGTTTGTGATGTTTTTAGTTGACTTTAATGAGGGGTTAATTGAAATCCTGGGTCTCTTAGCATGTCCTATAGCTGGTTTCTTTTTTACTTTTGCACCTCCCCCTCCCCCTCCTCCTTTTTCCTCCTCCTCTTCTTCTTCTTCTTTTTTTTTTTTTTTTTTTTTTTGAGATCCATCCTCTATCAAGAAGTCTGAAGCGACTTTAAAGGTTTTTGAATTCAAATTTAAAAACCAACGTATAAAGCATTGCAACAAGGTTACCTCTATTTTGCCACAAGCGTCTCGGGATTGTGTTTGACTTGTGTCTGTCCACGAACTTTTCCCCCAAAGATGTGTATAGTTATTGGTTAAAATGACTGTTTTCTCTCTCTGGAAATAAAGAGGAAAAAAAAAAAGGAAACTTTTTTTTTTTGTTTGCTCTTGCATTGCAAAAATTATAAAGTAATTTATTATTTATTGTCAAAAGACTTGCCACTTTTCATGTCATTTGACATTATTTTTTGTTTGCTGAAGTAAAAAAAAAAAAGATAAAGGTTATACCGTGGTCTTTGAATTATATGTCTAATTCTATGTGTTTTGTCTTTTTTCTTAACATATTATGTGAAATCAAAGCGCCATATGTAGAATTATATCTTCAGGACTATTTCACTAATAAACGTTTGGCATAGATAAATAAATGCAATGATCCAGGGTCCCTCTTTTATACGTTTACAAGTAAGCCATTAAAATGTCTGGAACTAAGGACTGCACGTGAATGGGGTAAACTGACATACAGTAGGTGTGATATTTAATTGCAAAGAGTTAAGGTCGAATTTGCCAGTTTGTATTTTAATAGTTGAATCAAAAGTGGATGGAACCCTTGAGTTCTCAGCGGTGATGTTACTGTTTTGTTTTTAAAATAAGCTGCTATTCCCCGTTCTGCTCCCTACCTCTCCATCCTCCCCTCTCTTTTCTTGCCCTGTCCACCCACCCAAATAGGAAGAGGGTCCTGCTTAAAATAGGTTTTTATTTCGAGTCACTATTGTATTTTCTGGGAGTAAGTGCTTTATGCCAAAGTCTCCTGCTTAGGATTGTTGAAATGACCTATATTTCAAGTATAAGCTCTTGCTAAAAGAGAGCCTTTCTGCCTAGTCAGTGAGGTATGACCATTATTTACCAGTGGCTGCTGTCAGCCGATTGAGAAATGCTGCTTTATTTGCGCAGGAAGAGCAGGCCTAGGGGGAGAGCGTGTTCTCAGCAATTCCCAGACCGGTCAGCGTGTGTCTTTTCTTGTCTCTCCCCCACCCCCTTCCCTCCCAGCCCCCTCCCCTTCCCTTTTTCTCCCCCAACTCTTAATTCCCCAAACCTTGGATGTATCTCGGGCTAGGGCTGAGGCGCGGGATGGGGCCGGGTGGAGTGCTCCGCTGGCCCCCTCCAGTGTTCGGACTAACGGGGACTTGCTTTCTAACACTCCCCCCTCGCACTCCCCGCCCCTGCATTTAGCAGTAGTTCCTGTGTGAGAGCTAGAACCCGGGGATAGATAAAGGGCCTTGCCCGGAATCAGGCTGCTTGGTGCTTCTTCGTTTGCGGGTGCAGACTGAAGATTTGAGGCTTCACACTGTCGCCTCCACTTTCTCCACCCCGGGATGACTCTTTGACTCTTTAGAAACTGGGTTCATTTGTACGCTCCAGTGTCAGGCCGGTTTACGTCTCTGACAGTTCTTAATGAATACGAGAGCTAAAGTACCTTAATCGTGTGTCCTGTGGCTCGTGCCCCTTCGGACCCCTGAGGGGGGGGCAGCGCGGAGGCCCGGCTGGAGACCGGGGGAGCCCCTCGGCTCCGGGCTCTTCAGTTGCTTTCACCCTCTCCAGACCTGCGGCAAGTCGGGAAACGAGCCTCAATTAGCCTTTTGTTTGGCATCGTTCTACATAACGGGTTAATTACAGGCTCTAACGTGGGGGCAGAGAGAAAACAAACTTTGCATTGAAAATGTTACAGTGCATTAGACATGCCCGTTGATTACTTTGATTGTTGTGTCTAATTCTTCACAGAGGGGTAATAATTTGACCAGCGGTAATAATGGCTTGTGGTCTTCTGTTGAGAAAAACAGGAGTTATGTCTTATCTCACACAGATCTTCTGCTGGAAAGATCTCTCGCTTGCTCGCTCTCTCGCTCTATCTCTTGCCTCTCCGGTCTTCCATCTCTCTCTAATGTCTCCCATCGGACTTGGCTCTTTTACCTTTCTGTTCACTATTTCTATTTGCCTGCCTTTTCAGTTTTACTTTTTCTCCCCATCATACCTGGGGTGGCTAACTGATTAAGCGCAAAGATGGCAGGTCCAAGGCGAATATTGGTGTCTGCGAAGTTACTGATCGGATCGCCCAAGTCCTGGTTTGGAAAACATTAAATGCCCTTCCCCAGCCTCTGGTGGACTCTACAGACATTAGATGGGAAAAATTTATTTAGGGTTTGAATGCAATGGAGGGACTTAGGTGAGGCACACATCTTTGTGATGCTTTCTCATCCTGACGTTTATTTCTAAGGTTAGGGGGGTGGGGAGTGGGGAAAGAGGTGATGTTTTACATATATAGATGTCAGATTTTCTGAGGTCCACAGCTTGAATTTAAGTACAGTAATTTGGGAGGGGAGTGATGAACGATTTGGTTTCACTTGCTAGATTCAAGATATTTGTTGCCTGATGGCTGAGAATGGATTGATGGGTCGATAGCATTCCAGTTCTTGTATTATTCATATGAAAGGTGTGTTCCCCTCTAGACTCCTCAGCATGTGCTCTAAATTGTGTATCTGAAATGTCTCCTTGTTTGCAAACCATCTCTTGCACATACTCTCCTTTTCCCTGCACACCTCTGGAGACCTAGCTTTGAGCTGTGCTCTTCTAATGAAATTCCTCCTGTTTGCTATTATCTTTGATCCTCCCTCTCCTTATTACTCTGAATTCTTCCTTCTGGACATTATGACTCATTTCCTCCAGCTTCTGCAAGCTAAAACTTAATGCAACTAAAAACATCCAGGATGCTCTCCTTAAATCAGGGAATCCATATCTATACTCAGGATCCTCCCCCCCCCCCCATTGTTTCAGAGCAATAACATCTTCTATTTCAGTCTATTCTCTCTTTCCTTTTCATTACATGGGCCTGGTTTTCCTTACCATTAAAAAAAAGTCCTTTCTAAGTTAGAATCATATTTGAAGAGACTTTTTTCTTCGTTGAAATAACATTTCTGGTTATTTGACATACTTCGTGGGTGTGTGTACCCACTTACCAATTCACAACTTGATTTTTTTTTTTTAATTCAAGATTAAATGGATGACTTTGTAATGCTCTGCTACTATTCACCCTAATAAGCCTGTTAAACTCATTGCATTGACCTCTTTTTTGGTCTATCTCAGCCCTTTTGACTACTAGCTAAAGGACAATGTGCTTTTAAGGTACCTAGAAGTACTTGGCATTTCTCTACCACCCTGAATCTTTAAGCCATAAGATCGTTGGCATTGCAAATCCATGTGGATTTATTTAGCCTTTTCCATTTTCTTAAAAAAAGAAGAAGAAGAAGAAGAAGAAGAAGAAGAAGAAGAAGAAGAAGAAGAAGAAGGAAAATGTTAAAAACTCTGTTCAAACCGCCAGAAGAGCTAAATTTGGATAGAACTCAATCAGTTTAGGTTTTTAATCCCACCCCTAGTACTAGTAAACTAAGCAGAAAGTACTTATTTTCTTATTTGTCAAGTTTAGCCAATTTTTGTAGGGGAGATTTATAATCCAAATTATGCTTGAGTTAATTCATTAAGGGCTATTTACTTCCTTTCTGCTAATCAACAATTAAAGATTAGTCACAACAAGGCAAGTCAAATTTTCTTTGGAAGTGCCTAGAGAAAAAGGCAAAGGATTTTTGTGTGTGTGTGTACCTTTATTTAAAAAGTGTTACTTTTTTTTTAAAGTGTTACTTTTAAAAATGGCCCCAAATCTTGAATTCTCGTTAACTATTTAAAATAAAAACAATTCACTTGTACAGTGTGGGTCAATGTTTTTAAACTAAAATGCAGGTAGTTAATTCAGGGCGCTGGCAGCGATGCTGTTTACTGATCTTTTCTGATTGTTGTTTTCTTGATAACTGAGCAAGCCACTGAATGGCTGTTTGAGCCCAGGCGCCACAAACATAAACTTCACAGCTTACAATGTCCCAAGTCGTGATGGAGGATCTCTCCACACCTCCCGGAGACTTCTGAAGTGTAGACAGAGAAGTTGGTTCACAGGGAGAGAAGGAGGGGGAGGGGCGGGAGGGACCAAGGCTGAGTGTTTGCTGTGAGCATTGTTACCATCACATCCTTTAATTTTTATGGCGCTTAAGCTGTTAGCTCTGAGAAGCCAGTTTCTGTGCCTTCAAGAAGCCAGTCCCTCCCCAGAGCAGCACTAAAAACTACTTGACTCTTTTTATAAAAAAAAAAAAAAAAAAAAAAAAAAAAAATCAAATCTTTCTGCCTAATCATCCTTTGCAAAAGCGCTCGGCAATGATAATAAGCAAATCGTTCTAAAAAGGAAACCTTCTCTACCCCCACACCCCTCTAAAAGAGAAAGCCTAGATTTGGAGAAAAAGTTGTGGGATAAGATTGCTTTTCGCCAGGTGGAGAAAAGCCACTTTAAGACAGTCCTGTGGGAGATTGTACTTAGCCCTCTCCTTGTCTGGGGTCCTCTTTCCCTTCCACTGATTGAAGGTTCCTGTTTATTTCAGGGTGGTGTTATTTGTGGATTTGATTGAGATGGCTACTTATTGCTGCCGATCTTCCTTGTGGTTATTCCCTCCGGTGCGTTTCCCGCGGGTGGGTGGGCGCACCGAAGCGGGGACCGACACTGGTCTAACCAGCCCCGCGACTCCTGCAGGCAAGTCAGCCCTTGATCCCTTCAAGAAGGGACAATCGTGGTCCGGGAGAGGAAAAAAGGGTGTTGCTGGGCCCTTCTCTTTCAGGAGTTGATCAGGTTGGCAGATCTGGAGGGCTAATCCAAACAAGGCGCTTGACTTGTGAGGTCGCGAGTCTAGACAGAGCTGGTGGCTCGGCGGCTCCTTATCTTGCCCTGGAATCAGCCGAAGAGGCGCTCCCCCGGCCCAGTGCGCTCCGCTCACCCTTGCCGGAGCCAACGCTCAGCACAGACGGCACAACAAACACAGCACCTGAGGCTTTACAGCTCGCTTTATTGTTTAATGGGAATGCTGCAAAACAGTCATTTGTTTTCTTGGACCCGCGCCCCGGCCTCTTCGCGTTCTGGCCACCGACTCTGGGTGGGGGTGTTCACCAGCGCCCGGCAGTCCGGTCCCGCGCCGCGAGGGAGGGCGCTTTCCGCAACTCTGTCCTGCCTCCTTTCCTTCTACCCAGGCCCCCAGAGAGGGCCTCTGGTTGGGGGTTGGGGGGACGCTGCTTCCCCTTTCTTTACTCTGAACCCCGGAGGCGGAGTGGGTGGAGGGACTGTGGAGAAAGCCTAGGGCCAGGTGTCTTGGACTAATCCCGTATCTCTTCTTGCTGCCTGGAAATGACAGTTCTGCGCTATAACCATTTGTGGTTTGCGGGGTCAGTGAGCTCTGACTCAAGGGCGATCAATAAAAACATTTAGTTCAGTAATAAGCTGCTCCCCCCACCTCTCAATGTACCGAGAAAGATGCGTCACCATCTTGGACAGGGTGTCCCTGAGCGGCGGCGGCGGAGCGCCCTTCCTTTTCCCAAGAGCACAAAGAAGTGACGTGAGTCTCCAGTGTTTTCGTGACTGCTTCATTGGGCAAACCATGGGTCTTCCTTGATCCTCCAGCTGGCTTTTACCACGGAGAAGCTGGCACTGCCATCCACTTGGAGGCAAGGGAACCATTGGGACAAGGTTTGCTCGCAGTGCCCTTTTTTTAAGAAGGACAAATAGCCAAGCTTGGGGAATTTATAATCAAGAATTTGTGGCTCGCATTTCAGATTAATTGAGGTTAAATTGATTATAATTTTGGTCCATCCCTATGGGATTTTTCTCTTGTTTCAGAAAGGAGGGAGTTTCTAGTTAGATCTTGTTATTCACTGTTCTTGTAGTTTGCAAGCAACATTCTGTGTCTGTGTGTGTCACTGGCATGGAATAAATAATATTGCCTCTGTTTGAAAACTAACCATAGATGTGAGTGAGAGTGATTTGGTTATGTGCTTAATGTGGTGGTAATACAAACACCATCATCTCCCAGCTTCGGAGGCACCACAAATCCATATCATGCTTTTCCCATTTTCCTTGTGTGTTAGATGAAAAAAGATAAAGCAAGACAAAACCCAAGTTTCATGAAATTGATGAATTTCAGTAAGGAGATGGAAAAAATAGTCTTTCTCCAGAAAATAATTCTTAACTGTACTTAGGCACTGACTTGTCTTGTTCTCATGGGTAAGGGTTGCTGTTTATTTTGACCTGTCACAAATACAATGTGTTGGTTGAAGCTTGTTATACTTAGCAGGTATATGGAGATAATACTAGACAGGCCACTGAATATGATAAAGTAAAATACGGTGGGAATTAACTTGTAAGGGCTATGAACAATTTTACTTTTTCCTAGTAGCTTTTTAATTAATATTTCTTCAAAATGTTGTGTCTATTTGCTCATACATAGTCCTAAAATATCTAACAGTAAACTAGCTGTTCAGTGCACAGTAAAGATATGATTGGCAAAATGTTACTTATGCAGGTTCTATCCTGCAGTCATTTTGATAAGCTACCTATATTCTTAATTAGTTTTAAATAAGTCTTGTTTTCCTTCATTAAAAAATGGTCACAACTAGGTAAAAATACTTTTTGTCTTAAAAATTCAAGTATTACTTATTAGAACAAATATTAATTTGTTTTTTAGTATGTACAGGAGGTTTACTTTAAAAATAGCTTTAGCAAAGTGAAAAAGTGTATTTGATTTTGGGATAGTACTAGCAGGAAAACTGTCTCAGAAAAATCTGAGACAGATTCGTGAAAAAAAAAGCATACATACTTTGAAACAGTGTATTTTAAGCAATAAAGGGAAGAATACTTATGGACCAAATAGTGAAAAATCTCACTTCAAACTCACAAAATATACCTGCTAGTTATTTAACATTATATATCAGTAGTCAGAAATTTTTTTAATAAATTTTTTAAAAATATTTTATTTATTTATTTGACAGAGAGAGATCACAAGTAGATGGAAAGGCAGGCAGAGAGAGAGAGAGGGAAGCAGTCTCCCTGCTGAGCAGAGAACCCAATGTGGGACTTGATCCCAGGACTCTGAGATCATGACCTGAGCCAAAGGCAGTGGCTTAACCCACTGAGCCACCCAGGCGCCCCAGTAGTCAGAAATTTTTGTCTTGGGATATCAATTCTCAAAAAGAAATACTTGAAATTAAAATAACCTGTCAACCCAAATACATTTAAGATTTAATTCACAAAACAAGACAGGTGACTTTGTTTGTAAAATGCAATAATTGCTTTCACTAACAATGAATGCTGATGTCTAAAATGATCAAATATGGAATATATAGATTATCAGTTTCTGGAGAATGAAAATGCTTAGTAAATTCTGAAATCATTCACTTTCTAAATTAATACATGGAAATACTTTAGAGATTACCACTTAGAATTCTGTATTTATATCACAGTACATTTCATATTTTTAAAACTATAATGTATCCTTGAAGTCTTTACAACTTCAGAGACAGTAGTCACTCTTGCATTTTATGCATGGCCAAATTTCTGCCTATTTTACGAGAAGTTAAAACACTTGGATGAAAGATGGTGTATCACCAATAAAACCTTACCTTTTAGTTCTATTATACCATCAATGGATTCATAGGTCTCATTAATGTTAATGGGAAATGTCTTTATGTGTCATGTGCAAAACAGGGCTTGGAGATATTTCACCCAGCAATGTCTTTATAGTAAGTATGCTAAGGCTAAAATGACCTAAAAAGTAGTTTCCTTCCCATCTAAGCCCAGATAAGGTTAGTCTTGCAGGTGCAGATGAGCATATTTAGCGGCTGAATTAGAATTTACTTTAAAAATAGAAGTATTATTTTTTTAAAAAGGCCTGAACAACCCCCACCCACCCCCCTGCCCCAAACCACCACCTTTAGAATTTTTGGAGTAACCCCTACTTAACTAATAGTTCAGAAATACTCCTTCAGGCAAATCCAGTAGCTTCCCTACCACTGAGACCTAAGACCAAAGCTGGTTATATACTGCTTACTCAACATAAAGGAAGTTGTTCCCATTGAATCATTTACTGGAATTTGAGTGATGCTTTGTTTATTTGTTTTCATTTTGTAGTGATGGACTGTATGAAATCATTCTTGTGGATAAAGGTATGCATTTATAATGTGTATTATGGCAGCCTTTGGCCGCAGTGTAGAGTTTTCTCTAGGGCAAAGCTAAGTGTCTAGCAACAGGATAGAATCTGTAACATTACAGAATTGAGTGATGGTCCAAGAATAAAAATGATGAATATTATTCATCACGAATGTTGTTTTGGTTATTCAAGTTGAAATCTTCCAGAATCACTATACAGACTAAGAATATTTTAAATCTTCTTTATAAGGAATATCAAGAAAGGAGGCAGTTTCTCCTAGAAAAGAAGATGCCTATTGGTTGTTTCTGCTGTGGCATGACACTTTTCTATCCGCAAAGCCCTTTGCAGTCATTAGCTATGCATGAGAGTCCACAGAGCCCATTTTCCTAATAACCTCTGTACCTTTTTCTCAGCACAGTTCTCAATTCCTTCTTCTTTTCCTTCATATGTTTAAGAGCAGAACATCAAAGAAGCAATACTCTGTCCCTGATGACTTCAAGGGGGACTACCTTAGATCAGAGAATGGAAACTATTTTATCGACATCTTCAGTGATGCCCACTCTCCTTACTTCCAGGAATTGAGGGGGGACGCTGCATGGTGATATGGGGGGATCCAATACATTTAAAAAACTGTAATTTATCTCCTGAAAGCTGTGACTCAAAATTTTGACTTCAGGACCCCTTCACACTCTTCAAAATTATGGAGGATCTCAAAAAGCTTTTGTTTATCTGAGTTATATCTATTAATATTTGCTGTATGATAAGTTAAAAATGAGGACTTTGTACATTTATTATTCATCTAAAATAGCGTGTTACCATAAATAACTTTTTCTTTTCATAAATAACTGTTTAATGAAAAATAAGTATAGGTCACAAAACAAAAAATTTAGTGAGAAGATTGGGCAATTTTTCCAATTTTCTAATTTTGCAAATCTTTGAAGTGTCTGGCTTTATAGAGGAGAGCTTAATTTTCATTCTGCTTCATTATTCAGTCTTTGGCAATAACACACATCATGCAGCCTCTGGAAAACTCCATGTCCACTTGTGAGAGAATGAAAGTAAAAAATGTAAATAATTTTTCAGTATTATTATGAAAAGAGTTTTGACCTCCTAGACCTGCTGAAAAAGTTTTAGGGACACCCCTTCAGAGGTCTTCAGAACACATGGTGAGTACTTCTGCCTAAAAAACAGCCTTAAAAAACTTCTGCCTTAAAAAGAAGGCTTATAGAGAAACTGTTGTTTGAGGGAATTTTATTGCTTATATTAATACTGTAGTGATATGGATTGTTTTTAATCCAAGTCTGGGTCACAGTTTTATTTTGTGACTTTTAAGTTTCGTCATCAACTACTAATCTGAAAGTCATTTATACTCTGGGCCTTGAAGAATATATATATTCTTCAAATATTTATCTAGTGCTTATTATATATATATGTATATATATATACATATATATATATATTCTTCAAGGCCCAGAGTGTATATATATATATATGTATATATATATATGTATATATATATATAGTGATGTTATATAACTGAAAATTTAAGTCTTATTTCTAAAAAAACTTTATTAAAGACAGACCTATGAATGCGGACTGTATATGTAATATGTGCTGGACTCCTTTATCTTTTTACCCTTTATCCTTGTGAAGCTGTGGAGGAGGAGGAGGAGGACTGAAAACATGACAAATAATTCAGACTGGGCATAGGTTGAATTGCTAACCACAGCATTCTGAAACAAGGAATTAAAAATAGTTATAATTTGGGGGAGTCATTTAGTTTTTGGAATGAGATAGGCTTGTGATGGGAAAGACTGAGGTTTAGGAAAAGAGCAAGTCAGGATCATAGTGGTTTCAGGCAAGGGATGGACTTTTCTATAGGCAGCATGAGGAGAAAAGGAAAACATTGGTTTGAGAGATAGTCTGAGAAGTTGACTGATGTGGAGGAGACTGGCAGCTGCCCGTCAACATTTGTTTTCCATTTCTTCATAAACACGTAGATCGGCCACATAGCCCTGGTTCCCTTACAGGGTGGAGGGTGGGTGCCTGTGACTTCATCCTTGCTGACGGAATCCAGGCAGAAATAATGTAGGTTATTCTAGCCTTGGGGATGTGTTTCCTTTATGTTCTCTTTTTCCTTCCCACTAGCTGGAACCTATGAAACTCCAGCTTTAATCGGGCAGATGATGAAAGTGCCCTATGGGTATGGTGGAACAACATGGTGGAAATAACTAATGTTCTAAATAACTTTGGCGAACACAGCTGCCCACTCCCTCTAAAGCATTCAGCCTAAACTCTAATTGAGAAACAAATGTTTACCTTCTTTAAGCCACTGAATTATTACTGGCCCCATTTATCACATTGGCTTAGCCTTACTCTCACACAACAGAATATAGAGTAGAGCTTTGAGGTAGTAAGAAATCAAGGATAACTCTAAGGTTCTGAATCTGAATGACAGATTCTGAATAAATCATGCGTGTGTTCACTTCCTTACTCACTTATTCATTAACTCACTCAAATATTTATCTAGTGCTTATTATTTGCCATGCACTGCTCTGCGTGCTGCCTATATGGCAGTGAGCAAAGCAAAAAAGTTCTTCCCTTCATGAAGCCTATATTTTTGTGGTGCATTCCAATGCCATACAAACAAATGCACACCATGATGAGAGTAGTGACAGACGCTGCAAAGAAACCTCAAGCAGGTAAAGGGTGCAGAGAATTTGAGGAAGAGTGACCAAGTAAGACTTTCTGAAGAAGTGACTTTTGAAGAAGTGGTGAGCACTTGAGAAAGTGAAAATGAGATCTGTATATATTGCATTCATTCTATGTTGAAACTGCATATTTGAGTTTTGATGTGCAAAACTCAAAACTGTACCAAAAAATGGATCAATGACAGAGCATATCTGTAAGTTTTTCACCTATACAACTTCAGGAAAACAAAGGAAACTGTGTAGAATAAAAACAAAAAGCAAGAGGATACAAGGACTATAGTAATTATCAAAGATCTGTTGGAAGAAAAGTGACTGGGAAGGTATAAGAAGAAAAAAAGACATATAAATGTGGGAAATAGGTGAAGAGATCAGGGTGGTGATGAAGAAAAATAAAAGACAATAGAAGTGTCTCAGGAACTGAAGCCAGAAGTCTTCAAAGGAGCAGGTATGAAAAGCTGTGCCCCATACATCAGAAAGATCAAGGAAGATAAGGACAGAGAAAATGCCTTTGAACTTGGCTGAATTGAGATCATTGGATACCATAAAGAGGCAAAGATGGAAGCCAGATTTAGGAGGGGAATTAAGGGGGGAAATACTTTAAATATAGTTCATCTAACTCCTCACCATTGTTATTGGACATTTATTGAGTGCGGTGATTCTATAGGGCTCTACTCTGATAGCTGGAGTATTCGCTGAGTCTAGTTACCACGCTTGTGAAGAATGACTGAAGAAGAACCAGAGTCTGGCACCTCTGTTAACCCTTTTAGGAAGGCTCTGGAGGACAGAATTACAAAATGTTTTTAACCCCTTTGGTTGCCTGGCTTTGCTGAATTTAGCAAGACTCAAGAATCTACAACCTAAGCAGACAAACCAATTAGATGTTAAAATCCCAGAGGCTACAACTAAGCTGTCAGAAGAAAGTGAGTGTGGAGAGATAATTATCCAGCAATTATAAGCAACTAGGCAAAAATTAAGAGGAAAAAGGTCTATTGGCATGTTGTAAAACCGAGAGGTTAACAATTTGCTTCGTTTTGTTGAGACTAGGCTAAAATATGTGTTTCATCAGAAGGTGGTGTTCCTTGGTCTCTATTACCATACTACTAAAAACTCAGCTGAAAAGACTCTGAAAAAAAGCAATCCATGTGAAAATGACAGGTAGTAAAGAAAGCAGTTGGGCCTTAGAAATTCAGGTAGCAAGAAGCAAAATCCTCCTGCATTTTGTATTGTAATCCATCATCCCGCTAAAGCTTTGCCAGTCTGAAAACACTGGGGAATCAGATGGCATCCAGCTTAGCATCTCCAAGGCATCCATGGCAAGAGAAAAATCAGTGATAAAATTTGCCATAATCAGCTCCTCCTGAAATGGATTCTTCCCCAAAATTCATAGTTTCTCTGAGTTTTACTTTGCTCTGTGCGAGATAATAGGGCATATACAACTGTAGGTTTGCCTGCACTGCAGTCCCATTGAGAGTAAATAAAAACCAAACTTAGTAACACATGCAAGCATATGAGGTTCTTTATTACCTGTAGTTCAAAATAATTTTAGAAAATCAATTATCCCCTACCCAATATTTTGGAGTCTACACAAGAAGATAAAGCATAAAATCTTTGGTAAAGGTAACCATGAATCGAGGAAGAAGAAAAAAGGCTTACTTGATTTGAGGGCCAACACAAAAGAAACAGGAAGGGAACAAACCCTCATCTGATGGGTAAATGCACAAGGTGGAGTATAGAAAAGTACGACTAGACAAAGCAAAAGACTTCAATGAGGATAGTTGAAATACTTTCTTTTAAAAACGTTTAGTCGTCGTAATTTCTTTAATGCTGTATTTCCCTCAGAATGATAGGGATTTATTCCGTTTCCACCCCTGGGCTCTAATTTTAGGATTATGTTAAAATACATAAGGCAATAAAATGAAGACACCCCGGAACTGTAGAGGTTTTAGTTACTCTATTTCTTGTGGAATCCAGAATGGTTACATAAAATATTTTCCAACTTAATCTATAATTTTTTTTTCTGAAAAAATTAGCATTTGTGTTTGCCCTATGTACTTTCTAAAATGCACATCATGTACAAAGTATATTAATAGTGGAAACATAGTTTACCTCTTATAGCTAGATTAATTTGTAATTACCTGACACTGGTTGCCTTTTTTTTTCCAAAGACAAAGTCTTAATTGTCTTTATGGGAGAAAAAAAAAAAGATGCCACAACAAACCAAGCTACATTTGTTTTCAGAAAATTGTTTTTCTTCTAGACAGGAAAAACATTTTCTTCACAATGAATGATGGTATATCTATTTTTACACTTGAGATTTAATGAGAATCCTTTCTTTTGCCACCACCTACTAAATCAGAATGGCAGCCTGAAATCACTCATTTTTGCTTAGCAAGAATACATAAGCAACATATTTTAGAATGCTGTAAAATGAAGATCTTGCTTTTTTGTAAGACATAATGCAATTAACAGTTGAAAAAAAAATACCAGGATAACTAATGAAGTTAGAATTCTACAAAAGTCCCCAGACCTCTTGGCATTGAGCTAATTAGTGTTATAGTAATAAGCCATGCATAAGCCAGGTGGGTGGCTGGATGACAAAGGCAGTAAATGAGATCTTTTGTGACACTTTCTTCTTAGTTTAGGAATGTCCTTACATCCCCAGAGGCTGTATCCTGAATGAATCAAGGATTTCCCTGTGACCTGTAGCCACAGATCTAGAGCACTCATTCCTATATCAAACAGGAATGGATAGGAAGCATGGGAAGGACAGGAAGGCTTGCAAATCATCAACCCGGTGGAAGTTTGCTATGTGTGAAATAATATTATATTTGAATAGCCAGTCAGGACTGGGAACCAAGTGTGAGGCTGATGAGAAAATGGCATTTCCTTCTCATCGCAAAAATGAGACTTATGGACATTTGGCTCTCGAAACTCTTCTACTGTAACTACCATTTAATAGTTGTTTTCTGTGTATCAGGTGCCAGACTAGATGCTGGCCTTATATTGTTTCTCTCTCTCATCTATAAACATGTAAGATAAGTGTATTCCATTTTGCAGAAAAGGAAAGTCATCTCTAGTCAAGAAAAGTTGAGCAACACCTCAGAATTTGTGACTAGAGACACAGTTAAATTTAAATTAATTGCAACTGTAACACTTAATTCTGATGTGTCTATTCACAAAGCCATTTTTATTATTGATATGCAATTGAGGAAAACCTAAAAAGTTTTAAATGTTGATTTTCGACATCATGAGTCCTTTTCTTCCTTGAAAAGCAAACCCTTCAGATCTTCAGAAAACAAGACTTGTAGGTTACAAAAATGTGTGGTTATCATTGCTTTCCAAGTCCAGCTCTGTGGTTAACTTGGTTTCTGGAGTATCCTGTGTTTGTTTTGTCTTGTTTTTGTCTTCTTTTGATTCACTCCCTCCCTTCCCCGGTCCTCTACAGGGATTATTTCCTACGATGCACTATCCATCTGCCTAATCCCAACTCCGTCGCTGGTTTCTCAGTTCAGATGCCAGTTCCTCAAGAAGCCAAGGTCAGGGGCCCCAGGTGTGCACCTTTGCTACTTGCATGCTTGCATCCACCACTTGCCTGTGGGTGCCCAGAGTCAATTTTTCTTTTCAGCTTTGTATCCCCAGAACCAGCACAATGCAGAATAAGGACTCAATATTTACCTACTGTGTATACATTAAAGTATGAGTGACTATCAGACCTGCCAAAGTCAGATGAGAACTGCACTGCTTTATTAAGGGCTAAAGGTAAGGAAGAAACAGGAAATAGGGCTATTTCAGATTGAGGACTGGAATTTAATGAAATAATGAGAGAATGTCAGACAGAGATAAAGAGACAGGGTTGCGGGGTAGAGAGAGAGAGAGAGTGCTGTAATTTATTGGAGTCAGACAGACTGGGATATTAATACTTGCTCTTTGACCTGGGGCATGTTCCTTAGTTTCTCTGAACCACTTTTTCATGTGTTTAAGAAAGGGTTGTTGGACTAGTCTGATGTGTGCCTACTATGTAAAAAAACCCTGAGGTAGCATTACTATTACTATTACTATTACTATTACTATTACTATTATTATTAAAAAGGGTATAGGAAAAGTATTATTTTCTTGGATGAATTTACTTGGTCCTGTGCATATTTTTCTTTGTTCCCTGTTGAGAGGGATGCTGAGTCTTTATGCTTTTTCCTGATTTTAGACAGAGTAGAGGATGCTTTATGTTTTTACGTCTGTTTTCCTTTTCATTGTTCGTAGTTCCTTCATGAGAATATTTGTATACGCTCTTTTATCGAGGAGAATATGCAACATTAAAAGGATTTAAACAAATAATGAAGAGATAATTAAAAAAAAATCATACCCGCCTAGAACAACCCATTTCTCTTTTGCATATAACTTGCCGCAAGCACAGATTCTTACCTAGTTATGATTATTGTGTGAATATACGTTACATATATAAGATGTACAAATATATATTGTATTCTGTTCTTTTGCTTAATATCTTATGGTAAATATTATCCACATGGACTTCTAGAATCAAAAACATTTGGGAAAAAGTCTTTGTTACATCAGTTGGCCCCTTACCTCCTTCTCATTGGTTACCATTGTTTCATGGTACCACAGTTTAAATGGGATTGTCCATCTGACGTTACTGGGTATGTTCTATTCTTTCACTGCATTTCTCATGGCATAGGCTCCTACCCTTTAAATTATGACAAAATATTCAAAAAGGTTAACAAAACAACCCCAAAGGAGCTTCTGGTACATTACAGTAGCCCAGGCTTATTGTCCCTGGCTTAAAACTGATTATGTGAAAGAACAGTGTGCACCTCTAGAAAGGCTGGCAATTCTGCCATCAGATAAATGATTGCAGCCTTCAGTGGGCTGGCTCCCTTTATTTTAGCTACCGGTTGTAGAGCTGTGAGACAGAAGCCTGCATGGAGAATGAAGGCCCAGACTTTTTTTTTTTTTAACTGAAATGTCAAGCTATGTGACTATGCCCAGCGGAAGACGACCCCCTGCGAGATGTGATAAGCCCCAGGCCCTCTCCACACACTGCTCTGAAAATGCTGTGGGAGGGCTTCCCAGGCTGATGGAACTAATGACAGTAATAGCTCTGGGTAATTTGTCTTTTTCCTTACTGTGCACATTCTCTCCATGTGGTGCACTTTACACCTACCACCGGGCTCACATCTGGAATGCTACGACCCTCTCAGTCCTGATTCAGATAGGTCGAATTCTCCTGTAAAGTAAATCTGACCTCTCATTTTCTTAATAATTCAGGATTATGCTAATGCTACTCAGCAACCAAGGTAGAAAGGTACAGGAGCACTGAAGAAAGCTTAATCCCTTGTCCTGGAAGCATGGCCAAGCTTCCCTTGCATATTTGGCTATAATTTGTCTTCTCTATCATTCTAATTGAGAAAAGTAAAAATTTGGGAAAATGCGTTGTTTACATCATTTATGCTTTGTTTCTGGTTGTAGCGCATCCCCTGCTTAAGAAGAAGTTTTCTGTTTCTTTTCCTTGGTAAACAGATTTTCTACTCAGGATTTATAAGAATACTAATGATAGGTTTGGGTTTTTAATTCTAACTGTAAAAAATACTTAGATAGTTAAAAAGACTGACAAAATAATTTCAGGGATAGATAAAACAGACTTCACAACAGCTTAATCTCATAAATGCAGAGTGCTTTCAGGAAGATTTTAACAATAAAAATCCTTTTTTTAGTGCTGGTTCCACAACAAGATTATACTTTTAATATTGTATTTATGTCTTATGTTTTTTGTATTTACATTTACAATAGCTGTATTATTAAAAGTGTAAATCTCTGAACATATCTTTTAGAAAAACATGAATGATCTTAAGTATTAAGAAATGCTTGTGTTACATTAAAAGGATAACCTCTTCAATCTTAGCTCTGTGTGAATAAAGGGAGAATAAATTAGTATGTGAAATATTCCCCCAGAGAGCAAGAGACTCAGCCATTGTAGAGGTACGAGAACCACACTATTTGCCAGGAAAAACATGTATGCTCATTAGTATGGATATCTGGATCATTCTGTCAAAATATTTAATAAAGTTATTTCTAAATTATAAAAAGATACTTTATTACTTTCTTCTTCAGTCCAGGTGTAAGAAGGCACAGGCTTGTTTTGAGGACCAAAGATTGTACACAATTAGGAATTGTTTATATTGGTTAGTAATTTATGTTCCTTACAAATGATGTAGAGATTATTAACATTTTTCCATAGATAATATCTGTGGCTATAATTGGTCAATAAAAATATAATTCATCAGTGGTGTTTAATCTCTTTTGGTGCCTTTCACTACTGTCTCAATCACTCAAGATTCACATCAGTTTGAAGGCAGAAGAAGTTGCATCTCTAAGCACTGGGTCACCTCAGAATTTAATCATGGAGTCAGACCATGCCATAAAATCCCAGTTTCGCCTAGGTGGCTCAGTGGGTTGTGTCTGTCTTTGGCTCAGGTGGGTTGTGTCTGCCTTCGGCTTGATCTTGATCTTGGGATCAAGTCCCGCTTTGGGCTTCTTGCTTAGTGGGGAGTGTGCTTCTCCCTCTCCTGCTGCTGGTCCCCCTGCTTGTGCCCTCTCTCTCTCTGTCAAATAAATGAAAAAATAAGTAAATAAAATCTTAAAGAAAAATAAAATAAAGTCCTTATTGACCTTCTGGATGGATGGTACAAATGGATTCCGGGGCGGTGGAAATATATATTATTTATTATATGTATTATATTATATTTATTATATGTATTATATATTTATATATATATATTAATATATAAATATATTTCCCCCCTAACCTGGGTATCCTAAGAAGTCAATGTTTTCCTATTGGTTTAGGATAAAACCAATTTAATTAGGGAGAGAGAAATAGGAAAAAATGTCATCCTGTGTGTTCCAGTGTCCTTCCTAGAACATTTCTTTCTGTCAGGTCTGAGCCTTTAGGAAGGATTGTTCTAGGAAAAAATAATGATCATTATCTCTGGGTAAAGTAAAACAAGCTGCAGAAAAGCTGCTGTAGAGGTTGATTGTGACAGGTGTACAGCATTGACCCTTCCTGAGTTTCATCCCTTTGGGCAAGATTTGTGCAGAGTGGAGCTTCTGCTTATGTGACAGATAATGGGAAGGGAGGTAGTTGAGAGCAACTTAACTGGTAGGTTTGGGATTTGACAAAGATCTGCAACATTTTCAAATATATATATGTGTGTATATATATATATATATATACACATATACGTATATGATGTATATGTATATGTATATGATGTATATGTATATATATAATGCTTTAAGATATTTGACAAGAAAACTCTCCAAAGAACAACAAATTAGATAGTGATTTCAGCAGAATCTGTGTAGGGTGAAAAGTCAGTCATTTTGTTTCACTGAAATAGCTGATGACCTAGTAACAAGAAATTTACAAGAACACCCTGTTCAGAATGAGACTGACGTTGACCCCACCAGTTGCTTTTACCAATACCTTCCATTTATTGAGCCAGGATCCTCATATGCATCACTTTACACAGTCCTCACAACAGCTCCAAATGGTTCATATTACTTCAGAGAAGGAAGCTGAAGATTAGAGAGGTCCAACACAGGAAAAGAAAGGTGGTGAATGGGAACCTAGATCTGAAAAGTCCTCCATCTTGTTTCTCATCCTCTAATCCACCCACCTTTCACTTTCCCACTCCTTTTCCTGGCCATGTGTGGTTTTCCTCTCAAAATATCGGAGAGTTCTAAGAAAATAAAGGTGTATAGCAAAGGGGCGCCTGGGTGCTGAGTGGGTTAAAGCCTCTGCCTTCAGCTCAAGTCATGATCCTAGGGTCCTGGGATCAAGACCCCCATCAGGCTCTCTGCTCAGTGGGGAACCTGCTTCCCTTGCTCTTTCTCCGCCTGCCTCTCTGCCTACTTGTGATCTCTGTCTGTCAAATGAATAAATTTAAAAAAAAAATCTAAAAAAAAAAAAAGATGTACAGCAAGAAAAAAACAAGCATATGAGGGCTTGAATACCATCTCTGCCAGTTGAGTGACCTGAGCACTCTACAGGTCTCACTGTTCTTCTTGACAAGCTGTGGATAATCCTAACTCACAGAAGACTGAGGGAGAGAATCAGGTCAACTGCTGAGCACAGCAGGCACTCAATGAGTGCCATGCATTAATTTATAATGATAAGCCTCCCAATCAAAGTTTGAAAGTTTTTTTTTTTTTTTATCATTTCTTTCAGGAACTTGAAGTATAAGGTCTTTATAAAAACATACTCCTTTTCTTTAGAAGATTCATAATATTGTAGCATATTTATACATAAAAGCATATTTATTTACATTTTTATAAAACATGGCTTCTTAAGATAGTCAACACTTTCTGGACAGTTATTAGATATAAAATAGTACTTTGCAATATTTTTCTTTAAACCAATTTATTTAGCTTGTAAAAATGGTAAGCATGGCATTTTGATTTAGATAGTAGTTAAGATTTTATAGCTTATTTGGCTGATTCTTGAGAAATGCTGATAGCCTTTTCTCTTGAGCTGCCTTCCTCCCAGAACCACCTTTCCTAGGGAAGCTTCTTTGCATACTGAGGGCAGAATGGGGGACGTTAACTAGTTCTTAAGAGAGCTTACAGGTAAGCATCCGGACACTCTCAACTGTTAGGTTTTCATTACTTCTTTGATTTAGCATAGGCTTACCGAACTCTTTAATATGTCTAAATTCTGTGAAATTACAAAGATATGTAAAAAAGACTTTCTGACTTAATTGTTGAGTAAGGGAGCTGAAACATTATATACAAAGAGAAAACCTGTGGAAGGCCGAAAAACTGAGTTCACAGGAGGAAGAATCCCTTCAGCTGAAGGGATTAGGCTTCATGCATGGGTGATTTTTAAACTTGGTTATTGAGTAGGTATGATCTGGATAAAGATAAGGGGGAAGACATTTCAGGTAGAAGAAGGAAGGAATAAAATGAACAAAACCATGAATGATAAAGTGAGGGTTGTGTACAGGGAACAACGAGAAATCCCTGTCTGATAGCATTTTGGCATGGGTTTATAGCACAGTCACATATCCCCAAGGCCTCCTTAGTCTCCTGAAAGACCCTCTGGGATGAGACTCAGGAGTCAGCCTGTTTTCTCAGCAATCCCAGTGCATTCGGTTAGAACCCCTGAGAAACAGACAGGGCTGAGGAGCTGGAAGTAAGGCTGCATACGCATCCTAACGGAGCAGAGTGGTGGCTCTTCTCCTTCCGCCCTCTCTTCCTCCCTTTCTCTTTTCCTTCTTTCCTTTCCTCTTCTTCCTCCTCCTCCTTCCTCTCAGGCTCTTTCTTTCCTGTCTAACCCCTAGGCCAATTAAATTAGAATCTCTGAACACAGGGCCTTTGTATCAATGTATATATCTTTTACTTTTTATTATAGAATTAAAAAAATTGAAGTATAATGAACACACAGTGTTACATTAGTTTCTGGTGTACAATATAGTGCTTCAACCTCACTAGAAGAGTACACTTAATGCTCGTCACAGTAAGTGTACTCTTAATCCCCTTTATCTACTTCACCCATTCCCCCCGCCCCCCATCTACTCCCCTCTGGTAACCATTGTTTTGTTTTCTTTATTAAAGAGTCTGTTTTTGTTGGCCTCTCTCTTTTTTTCCCTTTCTTTTGGTTTCTTTGTTTTGTTTCTTAAATTCCACATATGAGTGAAATCATATGTGATATTTGTCTTTCTCTGTCTGACTTATTTCACTTAACATAATACTTTCTAGATCCATCCATGTTGTTGCAAATGGCAAGCTCTCATTCTTTTTTATGGCTGAGTAATATTCCACCATATTATTATGGGAAATTTTACATACATATATTTAAATATATATATATGTATCTACATATGTGTGTGTGTGTGTGTATACAGAGAAAACTATAGTGAACACCCATGCACCCACCACCTAATTTCAAAAGCTGTACCAGCTATATTTTCATTTGTACCTCTACTAGCTTTCTCACCTTCTATATGATTTTGAAACAAATCTTGTACATTACAAAATTTCATCTAACATTTCAGATTTCTAAAAGTTCTAATTTTGTGCTCTGGGGCTATATCACTTTCCAGTAGCTGGCTTAACGAGGCTCATTCCCCACGCTGTTTGTGCTTCGATATAGCCCTTGGATCCACTTCTCCACACCTCCTACCTTGCAACAACTAGTGCTTTTCTATTTGTAGAATTTCAGCAATTCTTTTCTTACATCTCAGGTTGAATTCATAGGTGTTCAGGATGATTTGATAGTTATCTAGCCGAATTCAAGAGATCAGATTAAATGAGTTCCCCTACCCTTCTGCCATCTCGCCTCCCTCAAAATTTCATTCATAGCATTTCAGTATGTATCTCTAAGTAAGAATGTAAAAGTGCCATAATACTCTTTAAACACTTTTAAAAAAGAGTGATTTTTCTAGAGGTATCTGTGTGGCTCAGTCTGTTGAGCATCCAACCCAGTTTCAGCTTAGATCATGATCTTGGGGTCTTGAAATGCAGCCCCTTGTCAGACTTTGCCCTCAGTGGTGAGTCTGCTGGACATTCTTTCCCTCTCTTTCTGCCCCTTCCCACCATGTGCAGTCTCTCTTTACAAAGAAATGAATACATCTTAAAAAAAAAAAAAAGTAATCTTTAAAAAGATTATTTATTTATTTGTCAGAGAGAGAGAGAGTGAGCAGGAGAGAGATTGTGAACAAACAGGGGGAACAGCAGGCAGAGAGAGAAGCAGGCTCTCTACTGAGCAAGAAGCTGAATGCAAGATCTGAACCCAAGACCCAGGGATAATGACCTGAGCAAAAGTTAGATGCTTAACCCACTGAGCCACCCAGGCATCCGGACCAGTAATTTTTAAATATCATGGAATAGCCAGTTGTGTTCTGATTTTTTACTGTTTCATAATTCTGTGTATGTGTATAATTTTTTACAGATTGTTTGAATCATAGTTTTGACTAGATCTACACATAGTGAGTGGTTGATAAGTCTCCTTCAATCTATGTTTCCTCTCCATTTCTTTCTCTCTTTCTCTCTCTTTTGGTTTAGTTTTCTTCAAGAAACTAGATTGTCCTACAGTTTCTCTCACCCTGCATTTTACTGATTACATTCCTGTGGTACCATGAAACTAATTTTCTAATCATTTGTAGATATTTGGATCTAGAGGTTTAATAAGATTTAGTGTCCAGGGTTTTTTTGTTTTGTTGGTTTTTTATTTTGTTTTGTTTACAAGACCATTTTCTAGGTGTGTTCTTTCAACAGGAGCATGTAATATCTATGTATCTCTCTTATTGAAGAGTTAGCAACCACTGATAATGCCTGGAGCCATTTATTTAGTATACACTGTAAAATGATGACATTCTATCTTATCTTCATTAACTTGCTGGAATACTGTAGAGGCATTTTCTCTCATCTACTAGTTGCTTAAAAAATGGTTCAGTTTAAATAGGAAAGGCAGGATACACGACTCTTTCCCTTGTTTATCAGTTTTCAAAATAATGAATTTGTTCATTAGCAACATGTAATGGAATCTAATTATTAGATTTATTATTTGACTTGCTATTAAATATGAATTTAAACCTGTATGGACTTTTCCAGTCCATTGCAATGTTACTGTTATTGATGGTAAGATTGTTCTCTCTTTGCTTGGTCGGAACCTCTTTCATTTGGCTCCCGAGTTCTTTTGACATGACCCTAACAGTATTTAAAATATTATCTGCTATCTGATATGACAAGATGTTTCAGTATCATCACATACATCACCTACATTTCCTGCCCCAAACCTACACTCAGTTATTTCTCCAAAGAGCTCTTTAGTAGGAAAACATGTTTTTAAGTCTACAGTCTAGATGGTTCTCATTGCTATTAAGGTTCAGAAACCTCTTCAATAGAAAGAGCTAGGGAAGAGTTTCTTTTTTAAGGTAACCTCATATCACAAATTTATGCTGATACTTTTTAATTCAAAGCCAGAACCACAGAGTATATCCTTTTCCCTAGCTTTCCCCCAAATTCCAGTTCTCAATGACATCAGGAAGATTAGAAAGATAATGTTTTACACTAAATCATTTGCTTTACCCTATAATGCACACATGGATGTTTCAAATTAACAATACCAGAGCCGAGGGGACCCCGCAGTAGTGCTGCCAGTGTCCTGGGGGAGGACCTGAGGGCATCACTGAATCTGAAATGTTTAAATTGGATACAAAACAGTTTCAGCAATGCAGACAATTAAATGTGTTGTTCTGGGCGATGGCGCCGTTGGTAAAACACGTCTCCTGATATCTTACACAACAAACAGATTTCCATCTGAGTATTAACCGACTCCTTCTGACAGCGATGCGGTCACAGTAATGACTGGTGGACAGCCAGATTCTCTTGGACTTCGCAATACTGCAGGGCAAGAGGATTCTGACAGATTAGGACCCCTGAGTTATCCACAAACAGATGGATATCCAGTCTGTTTTTCAGGGGTCTCTCCTTCCTCATTTGAAAATGCGAAGGAAAAGTGGGTGCCAGAGATATAACTCACCATTGTCCAAAGACTCCTTTCTTGCTTGTTGGGACCCAAACTGACCTCTACCACTGAGAAACTTGCCAAGAACAAACAGAAGCCTGTCACTGCAGGGGCTGCTGAAAAGTCCGCCGGTGGCCTGAAGGCAGTGGAGTACGTGGACTGTTCTGCGCTCACCCAGAAAAGCAAAAAGAATGTATCGGACAAGGCAATATTGGCTGCCCTGGGGCCTCTGGAACCGCGGAAGAGCCGCAGCCGCGTGCTGCTGGGAACGGCTCTCCAGGGCCTTTCCTGTACAGCTGGTGTCGGCCTTGCGCTAAAAGCAATGTTCAATCAAACTCAAGAGGAAAGATTAAAATTCGTTTCCGCAGTCATGACAGATACCCTGCACCTACTCACGTGCGCTCGTGGGAGACATGGCCCATAGGTATGATCCTCTTCTGCCTCTCAGGACTAGTTCCTTTGAATAATTGTGTCTTGGGAGAACAGCAAACAATTCTAGTTCTTGTTTGGTTGTTTCGGTCCCCCCCCCCCCCCCGCCTCCCCTTAAAAGTAAAGCATGCTTGTGATGACTCTGTAACACACGAATTTGGGTCCTTGAAGCTGCTCCCAGCTCCATCCACTCTGAAGAATAAGCTGACACATTTAGGTTTTTTTTTTTTTTTTTTCCTTCCTCCCTCTCTTCCTCCCTCCTTTCCATTCTTCCTTCCTTCCTTCTTTCTTCCTTTTTATTTTTATTCACATATAATATAGTATTTGTTTCGGGGGTCCCGGATTCATGAGTCTTACACAATTCACAGCACTCACCATAGCACATACCCTCGCCATGTCCATCACTCAATCATCCATCCATCCCACCTCCCTTCCCCTCCAGCAGCCCTCAGTTTGTTTCCTGAGACTAAGAGTCTCTTATGGTTTGTCTCCCTCTCTGATTTCGTCTTGTTTCGTTTTCCCCTCCTTTCCCCTATAATCCTCTCTCTTGTTTCTCAAATTCCTCATATCAGTGAGATCATTTGATAATTCTCTTTCTCTGACTGACTTATCTCACTTAGCGTAATCCCCTCTAGTTCCACCCACGGCATTGCAAATGGCACCATTTTGTGTCTTTTTGATGGCTGCATAATATTCCATTGTAGGTATGTACCACATTGTTTTTATCCATTCATCTGTAGATGGACATCTAGACTCCTTTCATAGTTTGGCTATTGTGGACATTGCTGCTATAAACATTCAGGTGCACATGCTCCTTCAGATCACTACATTTGTATCTTTAGGGTAAATACCCAGTAGTGCAATTGCTGGGTCATAGGGTAGCTCCTATTTTCAACTTTTTGAGGAAGTTCCATACTGTTTTCCAGAGTGGCTGCACCAGCTTGCATTCCCACCAACAGTGTAGGAGGGTTCCCCTTTCTCTGCATCCTTGCCAACATCTGTCATTTCTGGACTTGTTAGTTTTAGCCATTCTGACTGGTCTGAGGTGGTATCTCACTGTGGTTTTGATTTGTATTTTCCTGATGCCAAGTGATGTGGAGCACTTTTTCATGTGTCTGTTAGCCATTTGACTGCCTTCTTTGCAGAAATGTCTATTCATGTCTTCTGCCCATTTCTTGATTGGATTATTTGTTCTTTGGGTGTTGAGTTTGATAAGTTCTTTATAGATTTTGGATACTAGCCCTTTATCTGACATGTCATTTGCAAATATCTTCTCTCATTCTGTCAGTTGTCTTTTGGTTTTGTCAACTGTTTCCTTTGCTCTGCAAAGCTTTTTATCTGGATGAAGTCCCAATGGTTCATTTTTGCCATCGCTTCCCTGGCCTTTGGTAACTATTTATTTATTTATTCATTCATTCATTTTTTGTGGGGCCAGGGAGGGTGTGTGAGGTTTGTTTTTATTTAGTCA